>NW_009632629.1:0-24382 GCF_000690535.1 Cariama cristata
AATAGCCCTGTTTTGGCCAAACCAGGACAAAAGTTTTTCAGTGGGAAAAAAAGGAAAGGAAAATTTATGTCTAACAACTTAGGACGAACTAAGGTTTTTTGAATCACCAAGTGACTATGATTGTTAGTGTGAATTAATAAATACAAGTACAAATAAACACACGCATATCTGTTGGATTGAATGCTAGAAGGATATTTGCATGTGTCTTCATATGATTCACGTAATTTACTCTTGTCATTGTGTCTAACAATATTAGTAAAAATTTTTTACATAGTACAAAGTTTTGTAAGTTTTTTTTTTTTCTTTATTGCCGGGTTACATATTATTCACGTAGAGAAAGATAAGAATAATTCTTACAAAAATATAATCTTTTTGTCCTGGTGAGATTGATGTAAATGAAGTCTGTGGTATGTCAGCACACCTAGTTACTTAATGATACGAATCATAATCTGTTTTTTTTTATTTCATGCTCTGTTAACATGAAGTAGAAGCTTCAGAGATGAATATTCCAAAAAAAAGCCAGAGAAGCAAATTTTAACTGTGAATGCATTTATCCCCCAAGAAATAGCAGGGCCTCAAACTTTAAGTAAAACAGAAGTCATGCTGCTTAATTCCAAAAGAAGCTTTAATCATACTGGTTTGGTGGATGCATGGTACTGATGATGAATAGCTCTAAAAAAAAAAACTTTCACTAAATGTTATACACAAATGCTTTCTAATATATATACCTCGGCAATGTACAGATGAGTAATAACTGTGCATATGTAAGTTCATGCAAAATCTTAAAGAAAGTGTATGCTCCCAGTATAATAAATTGCCAGTAAAATAAAATGGATGAATCTCATCAAGTATTTCAGCCATAGAAGATGATTATCTGTGGCATGTATTATCCATTCCATGACATAAGTTCAGAGTTAATGTGAAGATTTTATATAATTTTCCCTGTATAAATAGCTGTTATAATAGACTGGATAGTCTGGTATACACAAAAACTAACATGAAACCTAACATGGGCCCAGAGAGTGGTCATCAGTGGCACAAAGTCTAGTTGGAGGCCAGTTAACTAGTGGTGTACCCCATGGGGCAATACTGGGTCTGATCCTCTTTAGCATCTTCATTAATGGTCTGGATGATGAAGCAGAGTTCACCCTCAGCAAGTTTGCTGATGACACCAAACTGGTAGGAGTAGCTGATACACCAGAGGGTTGTGCTACCACCCAAAGCAACCTTGACAGTCTGGAGAAATGGGCTGACAGGAACCTCATGAAGTTCAACAAGGGGAAGCGCAAATTCCTGCACCAGGGGAGGAACAACTCCAGGCACCAGTACAAACTGGGACCACTCAGCTGGAAAGCAGTTTGGCAGAAAAGGACCTGGAGATCCTGCTGGACACAAACTTGAACATGAGTCAGCAACATGCCTTTGTTGCAAAGAAAGCTAACAATGCTGCATTAAGAGTATTGTTGCCAGCAGATAGAGGGAGGTGATCCTTCCCTTCTACTCAGCACTGTTGAGGCCACATCTGGAGTGCCGGGTCCAGTTCTAGGCTCCTCAGTACAAAAGACACATGGTCATACTGGAAAGAGTACAAAAAATGGCCACCAAGGTGACTAAGGGACTAGAGCATGTCTCCTATGAGGAAAGGCTGAGAGGGCTGGGATGGTTCAGCCTAGAGAAAAGAAGGGTCAGGGGGTATCTTCTCAACATATATAAATATTTGCAGGGAGGGTCCAAAGAGGACAGAGCCAGGCTCTTTCCAGTGGTGCTCAGTAGCAAGACCTCTCCCACTGCCTATTGAGATCTTTCACTTGGACAGTCAGAGAATCATACCAGATCATAAACGGAAGTGAGCGTTAGTACTAGAGGTCAACATTGCTCCCATTCACAAGTGCTGTCTTATTTATCTCAAAGTGATCAACACAGAGAACTACTTCTGCAATTTAGCCAAATTCCCTAGTTTCAAATGATTTAATTAGAAGTATTTGAAATGAAGATTATTAAGGTAAAATCTATCTAAAGAAAAAAAAAAATTCACATATTAGCTAAGGTGCAAATTCATAGCATGCAAAAGAGTAATTTTTTGCAATTTTAAAGGAATTTCCGTTGTAGAACTGAAATTACTGGATTGAATCCTCTAAAATTAAAGCAAATTTACAACAACTTTGCATGAGAAAATTTAGTCCAGTCATCTTGCATTATTGAACCCAAAACCCAAAGGGAAATGTTTTACTAAAACCTCCCAGGGAAATAAGTGCATGTGGGGGTAAAAAAGAATAACACTTGCCCAATTTAATAATAGGAAATAAACAGCTATATCTTTTGCTCTGCAAGCAGAAAAGACAACGCTTGAAAATACTTGTATGCCTTGGTTTGTGCTTTCCTTTCAGTCTCTCCTCTATCTATGAGCTACTGCAGGGAGGAAAAACCACTTAAAATTCCTTTGTAAAGAATCAATAACATGTCCCCTTCTTTCCTTTTCCAGGTTGTTCTGACAACTGAGGAAAAATAATATTTGAGGAACAATTGGAAAGACCTTTCTATCTTTCTGATATGCAAGCCACAGCTCATACAGAAGAGAAATACTGTGTCAAAATGAACCCATAGTAGCTCATCTTGATATTACAGGAGAAACAGTTTTAAAATATTTTCCTAAAGCTCTGGAAGTTATGTTTCCTCGATGGTATAGAAATCCATGCATTGATTTCAAGTTACAGTCATAAAATAAGGGACTGGTAGGATATCCTAAGGATACTGAAGCTTATGTGTAGAAGCAGACTGCACACTGCATTTTTGGCATTTATTTTTTTTAAAAGGTGACAAGCTTACAGGATTGTGACACTTCACAGGGAGCCTGCTACAAAACTTCCAATGAGCTATCGTTTTGTCACTGAAAGAAGTGTTCTTACCCCCTCTCTGTGGATTCAAAAATTAATTTCTAATGAATTCACATTTGTTTTCCTCTGTTTGTTTTGTTTCATCCTGATGTAATTCAAGCAATGCTTCTTTAAGGGAGTGTCACTGGGGAAGAACTTTTCTGGTTTTAAGCTGCAGCAGTTGTGGTGCAAGTTTAGAATCTAAGCTGTACAGTAATAACAACCAATCTCACTGTAGGACAAAAATGCCACAGCAGTGTTTATGTTGTGCAGATCAAATGTAAAAGTTAAATGAAGATCTGGATTTCTGAACATTGAAAAGGTGTCCGTGACATCAATTTAGTTTTCAGATTGAATGCATTTCTAAAGCCTCTCCAGGAAAAAGTTAGACTTTTTTTTTTTTTTACACAAAATTCCTGTGGGATGAAAGGAAAAGTAGGCAAGCTGTTTATCAGAAGAGGATGAAATCTCTGTAGAAAAAGTGAAATAAATTGTGCTGAGCAGAGAAACTGCTGGAGTTGAATTTCCTGTGAATGTCTTTTCTTTGTGTTCCAGCTTCTAAATAATTACACTGAGGCAGTCTGACTTCTGACTGCGTTTTGGTTGCATGTTGCTGGAGGATATCAATGGTTCTGCAGAGAACAGTAGAGTTCTGTTGTTTGGTTGATTGGTTGGTTGAGGTTTTTCCCTTTTTTAATATGTTTGTTTGGTTTTAGTGTAATTTCCTTGTGTTTTCCAATATCTACATTTTTGTTTCATCCAGATGACCTTAGATCCTTATTAGACTTTATAGCTTTTCATGACAGATATGAAATGGCAGAAGAAACATTGGGATGATATAAGGGAGCATGAACTCTAACACATTCCTAATACTCTAAAAATGAGATTCAAAGACAGGGATCATATTCCTCATAAAGAAAATATAAATGTATCCTTCCTGTATTCTCTAGCAATGACACATTTTTCATCTGTTACTTATGGTATCTTTGCCTCCATATTAATGTATAGTATTAGCAAGGTTGAAATAAATAGCAGTTACGCTCAAAATTTTGTTGATGAGAAAAAGGAAACATAGTTTGTATATAAAGCTAAGAATTTAGTGTTAGTATAATTGGAAGCTTAGCTAAGATATAATTGTAGTCTAAACCAAGAACCATTTCAATTATTGGACAAAAAAAAGAAAACTTCTATATCAAAAAAAGGATACTAATAATACAGTTAAAATTGTTATACACACACTTAGTTTCTACCTTTTTCCCCGATGGTATGCACATCTTTTCCCTCATCCTTGGGATTTTAAGGTCTGTGGGTTTATTCTGATGGTGGTGGGCTGGGGGGTTTATGGTGAACTCTCAATATGCAGAGTTTTTTGCCAGGGAGGAATATGAAGGTCATGTTGATGATTTCTTCTTCCTCACTCTAGGATTCATCTGGGGCTGTTTTTTTGTATGTTTTCTAACATGCTTTTACACCTTGGTTTTTTTCCTTTGGCCTGCAGCTCGATGTTACACCTGCATTTCCTACGTATGGTATCCCTTAATGCATGTTACATACTACTTTGCTATCATAGGTTCCCTTAAGATCTGTTTTATCCAGCTCCAGGTCTGTATTTCTTTAATAGAGCACTGGTGAGTTGTTGTCTTATCACTCCGCACCTGCACTCTGCTGGGCCTCGTCCTATGTCTCCGCCCTTCAAGGTCTCTGCTCTCACATGGCTACACCACATCGCTATGTTACAGTCATAAACATCTCACTCTGCACAAAATAATGGCTTGTTACTATCATCCATGTAAAACTATGGCTCTACCACCAAAGACAAGCAGGAGTAAAGCAAATGAGCCAACGGTCTTTTTCAGAAAGTCATGCACACCAGGCCTGACAGGCCTCAGTCCTGCGACCTTGCTAACTCAATACAGAGCTTATGGCTTGTGTAGTGGTTTGACCTCAGCCAGCAGCTAAGCACCTACCCTGCTGCTCAATCATCTATTCTCCCAGCAGAACAGGGGAAAGAATGACAAGGACAAAAGAGAGAAATGTGTGGGTTGAGATAAAGGAAATTTAATAGGTGTGCACATTTAATAGGTGTGCAGGCAAGCAAAGCAAAAGGAATTCATCCACTACTACCCATTGGCCAACAGGTGTTTAGCTATTTCCAGGAAAGCAGGCCTTCATCAGAAGTATCAGTTACCTGGGAAGACATCTTAACTCTGAATGTCCCCCCCTTCCTCCTTCCCCTGAGGTTTTACCGCTGAGCACGACATCATATGGTATGGGATATCCCTTTGGTCAGTTGGGGTCAGCTGTCCGGGCTGTGTCCCTTCCCAACTTCTTGTGCACTCCCAGCCTACTTGCTGGTGGGGCAGTGTGAGAAACAGAGGATGCCTTGACACAGTGTAAGCACTGCTCAGCAATAGTTAAAACAACTGTGTGTTATCAGCATTGTTTTCATCACAAACCCAAACCACAGCACCATACAAGCTACCATGAAGAAAATTAACTCTATCCCAGACAGACCCAGTATGGCTAGTGACTAGCAATGGCAATACTGCAATAAAAGGCCAAAATAGCTGTTAAAGTATTTTGCCATTTGATACAAATCTCTCATGATATGAAAGACAAGATAAAACCTTTTCATCAGATTTAGATACCTGACCTGTTGATGTTTACATATGAGTGGGTCACTCTATATGGTCACTAAATAAAAATCAGCACTTTGAAGGCAAAATTTGTCTTATCTTAAAGGAGGTGTTTAATATAACTTAGATAAATCCTGTCCTAAACCACGCTATTTCTCCCCGTTGATTATGGAGAGCTGGTGACTTGTTCACTTGTAGAAGACAGATGATAGGTGAGAAAAATCCTAAAGCACACACCTTTTTGTGTGTTTGTGCACTTAACCTAACAGTTTAAGAATGTTTATCAGTTCCTAAGTCTAGCATACACCAGTTCCATCACTTTACTCCAGCTTTTGAGAGAGAAAACCTAGTTCACCACCTAGAAGGTAACCAAAGGACATCTCAACTAGATGAGGGTAATCTTTGTCTTCTCTCCTTCCTTATCCATACACAGCACATTGATATACAACCTGAATAAACAACACGTAGCAAACTTGGGTTTAGATGCATGTAACACCAACAGGTGCATGCAGCAGAGATACTGAATGAGGATTCACATACACCACATAAGAAAATGCAAACCCCACCACTGTTCTTGATGCAGTTCTTCACATCTTCTTTGAAAGACTGAGATTAATAACCCCATTTCTACTTTCATACTTATGTCATAATTAACAATTTCTATAATTTTAAAAAAATTAATTAAAAAGTTTTTATTATGTAAGTACTTAGAAAGATTCAACTGCAAATGTTCTTTAAAGTTTAAATTAGATTATATTGCTATTTATATAAAACTGACCATAACTAATGAACTCTGCTTCATAGAAGCTATTTGACTTTGTATTTAACCCAATTCTTATCCTTCCTTGTGTGTACTGGTATTAAAAAAATAAATAAAAACAAAATGTAGAACATTAAGCAGTAGGGGTTTTTTATTTTATTGCAAAAATTTACTTGGAAAAAACAAACTAACATGCTTATTTTGGTTTGCTTTGCTATTTTTCTAACACTAAATACTATTCAAAGATAAATTAATAGTTGGTATTATATTTTAAGTAACATTTAGACGATTACAAAATTCAAGATGAAATGATAGGTGCCCAATGATTTTTCCTGTAGAAAAAAAAAAAGTAGAAAAAAAGCTTCTCTCTAATATATATCATCAGATATTGCTGTAGATTTTGGCTCTTGGAGGCACATATACTTCTTCTTTTGGCACAAGTACATTAAAACTCCAATTCAGCAACTTAACTTGTTTTCATGACTTTTAAGGAGCTTACTGAAAAATGTTAGCTCAAAGAGGGGTATTTATTAACATTTCTACCATTACTGGGACTATGAAGTCTGAAAAATAAATAATTTTTAATAGCTCTCTAACATGTAGATAAACAAAAAACTACAAAGATTTATAAAAATATTTTTATATTTCATCCCTCAGAATTATATTTGCTTAGATGATTTTGTACCAATCTGGGATTCCAGCTTAAGATAAAATATAGTTTTTATGAAAAATAAAAATAATCAGAATTCTGTCATAATTGGAGCGATATTTTAGTGTTCTACATGTTTAATCCTGAAATATATTTTTTTTTACTTGCTTAATTCACTATGAAAAAGTTGAGTCAGTTCTCCCCCATACTGCCTGACTATTAAAGGTGCAATTATTACTAGGCATCATACAATATTATGGTTTTGTTGAAATAAATACCCCCTCTCATATATGCTTATTTATTTCACTTCTTAAAATATACTGTGTGAACTCTTGTTATTTTCTACATTTTTTAGTTCATGTGCACTTTAAAGTTTTTACTATGTCCAGAAATAAAAATACTGAAGTGGTTAGAAACTACAGTCTTCAGAATATATGACAAAAATTCTGCTATGCATTCAACAAGTTATCAATCCCAATTGGCTTTCTATAAGGTTTGGATTGCACCTCATAGTAAATAATATCGGCTATTTATTTCTAGTAGAGCCCATGCTGCTCAGAAATTGTGTTTGGCTTAATAAAATACTCCCAGAAGGTTTGTTTCTCACAGACCATTAGGCTACATACTAAATAAATAAATAAATAACAGTAATAGAATGGGAGGAAAAACCCCTGACCTCTACTGTTTATTGTAGCTGATGTAATACATATTACTGCAAGATTAGAGGCATTTCTACACAGATGAGAAGAGGTGCCATCAATCCATTAAGTCAGGCAGTCTCAGAGTTGCACAAATGGCAGGAACAAGAATGAGGTGCCTGTGGTATGCATTACTAATCTTCACTGTTTCTTTTCTTTTTTTTTCCCTCAAGAATTACTAAAATTATAAAAAATTATTTTCACAACAAAACGTTAAATTGACAATGTTTCCTTCTGTTAAATATATGTTACTATCTATTTATTTCTGATAATTAAAATGTCAATGATGCAAGCAATAAGGTTCTGGTTCAAAAAAATAAACAAAATAACTGCTAGACCACTACAGCCACTATTCATGAGCTGCAGAACTGAGTGGACATAAACAGAGATACAAGGATTATTTTATAACTTTTCTGACACTATACTTTTTTCTGAGATTGTTATAGGTTTTCTGTAAGACATTTTACTCACACATAGGAGCATACAATTGAGTTAAGTTACTGAAGGTAAAGCCTAAGAACAAAGAGAAAGAAAAGAGAAAGAAAATGGAAGTATCTCTGACACCCCTAGCCCTGTTGATAAGTCATGCATTAGCTCCATATTCCTCTTTCTTAACTCAAACCACTTGTTTACCAAGCTGAAAGAAAGGGTAAAGATGAAGTTGATCACTCCACCTTGTAAGCAGCACTCCCAGCTTTCACCCCAGTGATCTACTGACTCACAACCATGTGGGCTGAAGCAGAAGGTCAGATGTGAAGCTGCAAGGGTTAAACAGTAAGAGTGGTTCTTGGGAAGCAGCTTGTAGCAATAGAGAAGAGTAAATGGGCTTGATCAGTGGTCTATCTCAAATACTTCTGTATCAATTGGACACTCTCTGTGCTAGCTCAGGAATGGCAATACCTGTAATGGACCTGGAATGGGAACGCATGATCATGCAATTCTCTTTCCAGGCACGTTACTATACCCTCCTTCTGTGGGCAACTGCAAGTACCTACAAGGAGATGGGAAGAGCTGGTGGCTCTTGATGACCCGGCTCTGGAAAGATTTGGAAGGTAATAGCTCTCTGGAACCTTCTGGGAAGACAAGCACCATAACTTTGAATGTCCCCTCCTTCCTTATTCTTCCCTCCAGCTTTTATTGCTGAGCATGACATCGTATGGCATGGAATATCCCTTTGGTCAGTTGGGGTCAGGTGTCCCAGCTGTAATCCCTCCCAACTTCTTGTGCACCCCCAACCTCCTTGCTGGTGGGGCAGAATGAGGAGCAGAAAAGGCCTTGACTCTGTGTAAGCCCTGCTCAGCAGTAATGAAAAGATCCCTCTATTATCAACACTGTTTTCAGCAGAAATCCAAAACATAGCCCCATACTAGCTGCTATGAAGAAAATTAACTCTATCCCAGCCAAATCCAGCACAAATCCTTACTTTATTCACATGAAAAAAAGACACCCCATCACACTCCTCTCTCTCTTTCTCTCTCCCCTCCCCTCCCCTTTCTTTCTTTTTTCCTAACACTCTAAGAGAATTCTGTCTTTAGTCAGTCATCTTTGCTATAAGTTTCTTTGAATTGCAATTGGACCTCTTTGTCAGAGAAGTCTCTGAGAATGTCACTCCTATCTGACAAAGTTGAAAGCTGCCAACTTAACAAAAGACTGACTAAAGCTATGATTATTTTTTCAGAGTACAAATCCTGGTTTACCAGCAACTATTTTAAGCAATTCTATAACAAAAACATGTATGCTGTAGAATCATGTTCATGTATTTTATTTTCTGTCAAATTAGACTCTGAATTTATGAATATCATGATGTATGTGTGTCTTTGGAGCTTAGCGTGCACACTTGCCACCCTCAACCTTAGACATCTCAAATGTGTACACATCATTTGAACTAATTTCCACAAAACAGCTTCATTTCTGCATTCTCTCTGACTATATATGTGGCTCTTACTCATGTGCAAAAGTCACACATAGCAATTTCAACATTTAGTAATAACATGCATCAGACTAACTGCATCTTTCCTACATGTTTAACAGAAAAGTTCAACAAAAATCCCAGACAAAAATAAACCTTTGCTTCTGTATTTTCATGAAAACCCTTTAAAAGCATCCTTTTTTTTAATTGGTAGCACAAATGATAGGTGCCAACTAAGGAATACATGAAGCATAGGAAGAAATACATGATGACAAGCATTCTTTGCATCCCTCTGTGCTGCGTTCTCATTATCACCTCTAGTTAAATACATGTATCAGCTAAAGACAGTTAGTCAAGAGACTTGTGAAAGACCCTAATTCTGGAACTCAGCAAAAACTATATGTGTGTATGTTATTAGGAAGAGGGACTTTTATCAGTAATTGCTCTTCTTTGTTGACCAATGAGTAATAGCTGCAAAAATAATCTCAGAGGCCAGCCCTGGCTCACGCAGTCACCGTTCAATCAAATTCTGTAATTATTTTTGAATGTTCATATTTGCCAATTCTGAAGGAGTACTGATAATTTGATTTTTCTTTTCTTTTTTTTAAAAGGAAGATAATTTTTAAAATAAATGTTTCTGCATAGAAGTGCTCAGTGTAAGAGTGTTCAGGCAATTGTTACAAACTCCTTCAGCAGCAAAAATGTTCAGATGGTTATGGCTTTGTTTATTGGAAAGAATGTGTCCAGCTAGCACTGGCTACTACACAAGTCTGCTGAAAGTGAAATACTTCCACCTGTCACTGAACTGCTATCTGCTCAGCTGCTCTGCGCAGCTCAGTCCCACCCTGTCTTTTGCTTATGGGGACTTCCAAAAAAGAATGCAGTCAGACTAAAACAGTTTTCATAACCGTATCATTGTTATGCATAGAAGCTTTGTCCACCTGATCAAAAACGTTAAAAGGAAGAAAGAACATTTTGACAATTACTTTAAGATGTGCTCTCCATAAAGGTCATGTCCTATCTCCAGTGCTGCAGTAGGATGCATCTTCTTTTTTAATTTATCTGCAGCAAAATGTATGATAAAGGCATAAACAATTTTAAGATAAATAAAAAAACCCCAAGATCTTGTAATTGGACAAAACCTTACAATTGGGTGTCTTCTCCAGGTACTTAGTACAACTCTCTACGCTATACTGCTGAATTACTAAGCACGGGTGGAATTATGGACCAGAAAGTTTAGAAAAATCCAAATTGAGATAATTTTGTTTGCAAACCTCCTTCCACTACAGCCTTTCAAAATTCCTCTTATTTTATTTTTCTCTTGTTCATCATAATAGTGAATATAAAAAGTAATAGTAGTTAAGGTTGTTTGCAACAGGAAAAAAAAAGGACAAAGCATGTGTTGGAAACAGAACAAAGCAATTCAACATCAAAGTTTAGTGTTAGTGGCTGTATCATTAAAGTTGCAAAGCAAATTTGTACAATCTGCTGAGCATGCCTTATTTTGTGAGGCATCAGATATTACCTTGGATATAAAGGCCATCGCCTCTGGCAATTTCTGACTGCTTCCATTTTTAATTGTTATAGTCAGCTATACAGAAGTGTCACAACATTTAACAAAACCTATTTATTTACCCTCTGCAATGTGTGGCTGCAATGAAGTAAATTAATATGCCAAGAGGCCTTGATTGCCCTGACCATCCTTACTGGGATCACTAGCTGTGGGCCCAGGAGTGACATTCAAGCTCCTCAGACCCATACTCCTGTGCTAGGCCTCAGTTATGTTGTAGGTGAGCCTGTATCCAGCCTTGTTGAGTGGATAAAAGTTTTCTTAAGTTGATTTGTGTATGTGTGTGTGAGTATATGTGTATAGATAGTTAATTAGGAAGTAAACATTCTCTATTTAGCAATGTTTGCTTTACACAGTTTGTTTTTCTTTTAAGATGCTTCCTTTCCTAACACAAAATAATCCAGCAATGATAAAATGCATGCAAATATTAACTCTAGTATTCTTCAAATTATTGCTTGTTGACTTTATGTGCGTAAAAATGTTTTTGTTGTACTGTAAGTTTAATTCCTCTTCCAACAAATAAACAAGTATAACTCTTAAGAAAATCAAAAATCAGTCTGCGATAGTTTTAGTAAGATACTGTGGTTCCTTTCTTTTTTCAGAGATAATCCAGGTATTGAATTAGTAGCTTTTTATGTCTGTGAAAACATGAAAAGTCCTTAAGAATAGAGTAGAACAAGGTTGTTAGATATGATAGACTCGAAAACCAGGAAAGATTCAAGCAATATGAGAGGTAAAAGAGCAATAAATCTGTTTGTCTAGGCTAGTACATGAGATATTTGAGAGATATGTGACATGAAACTCTTTGAGAAAGCATACCATCGACAATTAGGTGATTAAGCGCTTATGTGTGAGAAAAAATGCATTGGTATTCTTTATTGTTAACAAGTTTCATTAACTATGAATAATAAGCAGACACAGATATCTAGTTCTTTGTACCATTTTGAACATCAATGCTCAGTGGTTTTAGATTTAAGTATTAAATGTTGGGGTTTTTTTTCTATTCAATTACAGCAACTTTTCCCCAGTCCCTATAGAATCACAGAATGGTTTAGGTTGGAAGGGACCTTTAAAGATCATTTACTCCAGCCCCACTGCTGTAGGCAGGGACATCTCACACTAGATCAGGTTGATCAAAGTTCCATCCAGCCTGACCTTGAACACTTCTAATGATGGGGCATCCATAACTTCTCTGGGCAACTTGTGCCATTGTCTTATCACCCTCATTATAAAGAATTACTTCCTTAAGTCCAATGTAAATCTACTCTCTTTCAGTTCAAAACTGTTTCCCCTTTTCCCGTCACTGCAGGCCTGGTAAAAAGTCTCTCTCCATCTTTCTTATAAGCCCCCTTTAATTACTGAAAAGCCACAGTAAGGTCTTCCTGGAGCCTTCTCTTCTCCAGGCTGAACAACCCTGAGTCTCTCAGCCTTTGTTCATAAGAGAGGTGCTCCAGCCCTCTGACCATTTTTGTGGCCCTCCTCTGGACCCACACTAACAGGTTCATGTCTTTCTTGTTCTGGGGACAGCAGAGCTGAACACAGTGCCCCAAATGGGGTCTCAGGAGAGCAGAGGGAGAGAATCATCTTCCTTAACCTGCTGGTCATGATTCTTTTGATGCAGCCTAGGGTACAGTTGGCAGTCTGGGTTGTAAGCGCACATTGCTGGCTCATATTCAATTTTTCGTCTACCAATATTCCCAAGTCCTTCTCCCCGGGGCTCCTCTCAATCCATTCATCCCCATGTCTGTATTGATACCAGATGTTGCCCTGACCTGGGTGCAGGATCTTGCACTTGGCTTTGATGAGCTTCATGAGATTCACAAGCACCCACTCCTGAAGCCAATGAAAATCCCTCTGGATTGTATTTCTTCCCTCAAGCATATCAACTGCACCACTCAGCTTGATGTCATCCGCTTAGGACAGATCACATTTAACTATACAATATACAAAAATTACAGTGGCAATTTCTCTTGACTGTACTTAACTAACCTTTATTTGAAATAGCCTGTCTTGAAACAACTTTCTTTTTATTCTTTATATATACTACTAATAGCTCATACAAATGATCAATAACTTCCTTCTACATTTTAGATGCTAGAAGTGGAGAATCTTTCTGTCTTGTCCTGCAAAGAAATAATGAGGAAAAAAGGGAACAACACTTCTCAGGTATAAAGATGTGAGGAGACGTCTGAGCTAATACACCTTGTTTCTCATCAGCTAACACAATCATGGTCCAAATTAGCTGGTTAGAAACACGAGAAAAGGGGGTTGGAGTCTGTTTGCCTCTATTCTCACGGACACATAGTAACAATGATAAAAACAAAAGCAATGACTTTCAAAATATATAATTAAAAACCCAGATACATTAGATACCTTATCTTCTTCATAAGAATTCAGTACTTTAGTGGCTATTAGGGAACAATTATGAAACTTTAACTATTCTTCAGAATCCATGTTACATGAGATAAGTAAAAAAAAAAAAAAAAAAAAAAGAGGTTACAGACACAACTCATAACCTTATGTAAAGTCTAAATAGCAATGATAAAGATAGCTCTTCGATTAATGGCAAAAAACCCTCTCAGTCACAGAAATTTGTACCTGGGAGATGCAGCTCAAAAGATTGTAAATTATCTTAGAAAGGCCAACTGATACTACTAAACTGGAACTAGATCTACTGTCAATAGAACTAGAATAATGGCACATAATTAGAAATAAAATTCATACAATTTTTTTAAATTTTATGTCTCTGACACTTTAATATCATCCTTGATTGGATATTACTGACAAATGATATTTTGTTTCATTTACCTTGACAGCTGTTCTCTGTTCTTCTGACTTCAGTGGGAGGAGGAATAAAATTGGATCTCCTGTGCATTTTATGGTCACAGAGTTTTGTTCGTGAACTTCACATAGGAAAAAAACTTAATTACCAAAAATGATCATTTTTTTTAGCATGTAAGACACTCCTAGTTTCCAAATGTCTACTGAAACTGTAAAAGCCAAACATAGTCACCATCCTCACCACCAGTGGTTCCCAGGTTCCAGTCGATACATTGTTAACTTCGTTTCAGGGAATGATGCTAATGAGGCATTTTGAATACATGCAGGAGGATGAATTTTAAGATCTTTTTCACTGAAGTCCTTTTTTTTTTAAGGACTTTTTCACTGAAGAATTTTTAGGCATAAGAAGAATATAAAAAGCTGCCTCTGAAATGTATTCACAGCATAATAGAAATGAAGATATTTAATTCAGATTTGTGCTAACTTACTCAGCACTTAACTTACCTATCATATGTAATTTATTGTATCATAGAATTTTCCTATATATGCTTAGCAGAATTTTACCTCAGAATAAAGTAACTGTAGAAAACAGATTCCATGAACTCCCATCTGTTACCTAATTATTTCCCTGAAACCTTAGTTTTAAGTATCTTTTTTAACAAATAAATCTTCATGGATGAGTGATGCACACCTAAAAAAAAAAAAAGTTAAAAAATAAATCAAATAGCCAAGAATATTGGAGTCAGATCCTTGTTACAGATTGAAAATGGGACAACCAAAACCTGTAGCTACTTTAATATAAAATTTAATTGGTTAAGTAATCAATTCCTAATCTAACTGATTAGTTAATCATTTTCCTTAAAGAATCAAGTTAGTCTTTATTTTCAGTAATGAATAATAAATTCTTAAACCTTTTGCCTACACTGAAGACTACTCTTTTAAACTTCATCTTAAAGGAAAAATAAGAAATATATCTAAATAACCTTTACAGGACAAAGCCTAGTGTGTCTCATGGGAAAAAAAATATTGTAAATGGCAGTGTAACGGCAAAATATAATTCCTTATATAGAAATTGGTCTGTAGCTCAACTGGGATTTTTTACTGGTGAGGAATCAGGGTTTTTGGTTTTTTTATGCAAACAAGACTATAATATCAGAAAAGGTCAAAAAGATCCAATGTTTTACCAAGTCTCTTTACTAACACTCAGTGTGAATATTAGTTAAATAAATCAATGCCTGTGCTCATATATATACAAGTCAATTCTACATCATCCTTGAGTTCAGTAATAATCAAAGGAATAAAAAATTGATGTGTCGATTTGTTTTGGGGAACCAAGCCTACATTAAATGTTAGGGCTTGATTTGATTGCTTTTCTTGACATGCAAAATACATTAACAATTTATGTGGGGGTTTTTGAGTGTTTTGTTTTGGGTCTGGAGGGGGTTATAATTTTCTCAGTGATATAATGTACTATGATACAGACTGAAATTTCTGCATGGTATATTGCAAGGGCTAAGTGAACTGTATTCTAAAGAGATACAGACTTAGAAAATCATATTAGAAAGTAATATAGATTAAATTTATTCTGATACATCCAACAGCAAGTGAAACAAAAGGAACAGAAAAACAGTCCTTTCTACTAAGACTGAATTTTATTAAAAAAAAAAAAATAATCACAAACACTATGACAAGTTAAAAGTGTTTTTCATATTTTTTAAAAAAATTGATTTTTTTTCTATGGATGTAAATATTGATTATATATGTCATACAGTTTTGTTACTATTTCTTGGCCACTGACAGTGGATTCAAAAATCAACTGCACAGCACCAGTACCAGTGGTACAGAAGAACTTCTAATCAACAGGGTAGTATTTAGAATGCAAAGGCCTTGTTTCTCTCAGAAAAATTTTTCCTGAAAAGTCAAGTTATTGTCAAAAGCAATTGGAACTAGTGGTACAGATTGCAGCAAGCAGACCTTTTTTAATAACTGGTTAAATTGCATTCTTTCATGGATTGGGATAACATTGAACCTGAATCAATAGAAAGCAAGTTAATTTCTCCTGACTTCTGATGGAGCTTCCTAGAAGCTCCTGCAAGCCAGAGTTCTAAAAACCCATACCAGGAAGGGCAGATAACAACGATCAACTTAGAGGCTCATTTAATGCTCAATATAACTATGTCTAGTATATTGTAAACAGAATGGTTCTGAGTTCAAGCGTGCTGTGTTGGGACCTAGCTGGGTACAAGCCCTCACCTTCTACTTCACTTGTTCACAGGAAAAAGGGAATTCAGTTGGTTGTTTTTTAAAGTTTGATGCGGATCTCTGCAGAACCAATCTTGGCAGTCAACCCTGAAGGATCCTATGTAACTGAGATACATCCCGGAAGGTAAATGAAGAAGCAACCTATAAAAAGACAGCAATAGCAAAAAGTCAACATGGGAATATCTTAATTAATGTGTGATTTGCTTGTCTATGCATTTACTATGGAAGAAATTGGAATTTCAGGTCACTACAAAACAAGTTCCTTATAAGAAACAGTGCACAATGCATCAATTCTAGCTTTGTTGCAGCATACAGAATAACCTTTTAATATTTATTCAATGTTTCCATTGCTTTAGGTGATACTATAAGAGAGAAATCAATAGGTCTTCACAGAAATTTAACTATTTATTTACCTATCTAATTTAAATCAAACCAGTTGCATTTCCCCAAAGAACGTAGCATAAATAAGGCCTTTCAGCAAGGCCTTTCATATGACTGTGAGAGAAATTTCTACTCCATGAAAAAATTAGCTGAAAAAAATGAAAACTGCTACAATGTATCAAGTTATAATATTTTCAAATATTTTTTAGATGTGAATTTTTATCAGTGTTATTTTTTATTCAACACTCAATAAAAGTAGGGTAGATGTATTTGTTTAAACAGTTATAGTTTATAGTTACAAATTTAATTAGGCAGGATTATTTGCACAGCAGTTAATTTACATAATGCAATCTATTTTATATCAGTCCAAATTCCCTTGGTATAAACCAGAACAGAAAATTCTTATTTTCATTATGGTATTTTTGATCAGTTAATCAAGACGACATTCCAGCTGCAAGAAAGCAAACAAATGCCCATGCAAAACTAATTTCCTAGTGTAAAATGTTTTTTTTTTAAAGTTGAAAAGATGCAATGGGATTAGCCTTCTCTCCAACAATAGCGGTAATAATTATAACATTTATGCCACTATGCCTGCATGTTCTGTTACAGTATTAACCTTAATTCAGAGTCTCCTCTGTAATATAGGTCCCTCATTAGCAGCAGCAGTGTCTTCTTTCAACATGATTCCTTTTGCAAAACACATGAATTAGATACCACACCTCTGTTATACAGATGTAGTTCAATAATTCTGAGAATCACAGAATCAGAGAATGGTTGAGGTTGGACGGGACCTCTGGAGGTCATCTTGTCCAACACCCTGCCTTAAATAGGGTCACCTAGAGCTGGTTTCCCAGGATCATGTCCAGACAGCTTTTGAATATCTCCAAGGATGCAGAATCCACAACCTCCCTGGGCAACCTGCACCAATGCTCAGTCACCTTCACAGTAAAAAAGTGTTTCCTGATGTTCAGGCAGAGCCTCCTGTATTTCAGTTTGTGCCCATTGCCTCTGGTCCTGTCACTGGGCACCACTGAAAAGACTGGTGTCCTCTTTATACCCTCCCATCAGATATTTATACATTTGGATGACATTCCCTTAAGCCTTCTCTTCTTCAGGCTGAACAGTCCTATTTCTCTTAGCCTTTCCCCACACGTGAAGTGCTCCAGTCCCTTAATCATCTCAGTGGCCCTTCACTGGACTCTGTCCAGCAGCTTTGTATCTCTCTTGTACTGGGGATTCCAGTGAAAGAAACAAATCTGAGACTTATTCTAACAGTCATGTGGAATAAGTAAAACATTTTTTTTAAACGAAGGTGCAATCTCATAAGCTTAAGCAAAGTCTAAACAAGACGTCAGATAAAAGCTGAAGTTCAGTGTACTTCAGGGATAGGGATTAGATTCTTCCCCCAAATCTACGATCAGCGTTTGAGGTAGCTTTTCGAATAGCATCAGAAATTTCTGCGGCACAATAATTAAGTAAGACCTTGACACGCCATTTCACTCTGTCAGGATTTCTGTCTTGGTGGATATGTATCACTTTTGGAGTCCACAGATGGTGTTTCCACCATTGTCACTACTTTTTGGAGTGATGCAAGTAGTTACAGCAAGGTTTACTGCCATAGAAATGTTAGTGGGGTTACTATGCCTTCAGCAACTTTCTTACTCAATATAAGCATATCATAATTATTTGTTATGAATTTCAAAAGTTATGCTTCTGACTGGAGGCAGTCACAAGATTTCCCCAATAGTCATTTACGTTGAGCAGACATTTCAAAAACTGGCATTTCATAAAACAAATGCGTTAATAATTTTGTGAAGTGCAGTAAACAGAAGGAAAACAACCTCTTCTTATTTCTGATCTTACAGTTCTTTATTATGTGATATAAGCCTTCTTTTTGATTAGAACACCAAAGGGACAGGTTTATCAGCAGTACAGTTTGGTTTTGTTATGTATACCTGATAGCAAACTTCTAAACTCCCAAAGTAGCTGTATTTCCTTTTTTTTTTCTGTTCATTCATTTGTTTATTTTCCCAGACTGCTCAAAGCATGGCAAGCTCTAGCTATTGGTTGAAGTTCTTAAGGAAACTTAACATCCTCCGAAGGCAAGAAACACAAATACAGTGAGAGAATTCTGGAGCCACATTTCTTAACTTATACTGAATATTCAAGATTTTTGTATGAACATTAACATGGGAAGTGGAATCTTTTTACATTTCTTCTCCTTGCTCTAGTAAGATTGTTTCTATTAAGATAGTTAAGTCAAGATAATGTTCTTTGCTACTGCAAAAGAAGCAGCTCCATGCCTCTGTTTCTTCTTATCCTTCTGCATTCATGGATATCTTGTTTCCCTGCTTCTTTTTTTGCTGCAGCTGTCATTTGCTTGACCACACAGCAAGTTGATTCAGCCCACTAGCTTGTCAGAAAATTATTTTCTGTTTTGCTTGTTGGATTAGCTTTCTGCCAAACTAGTAAACTGAAATGATGTAGTGTGTGGTCAGGTAAGGAGAAGAACATTAGAGCCCTGCACTTCTTGGGCCTCCTGAATGATGTACATAAGGTAAATATGATCCTATTTACTATACTTATTACATTGAGAAGAGATTTCCCGAAACACATAAGCATTCTGAAAATGACAAACAGCAATATTACAATTACAGAGAACTGACTGATGGACAGTTGTAGAAGCTTTAAAAAAAATTAGGGATGGAGAAGGCATCACTGTCAGGTTCGAATATAAATCTTGTGTTCCACAAAGTCACAGAATTATCCCTTATCATACTCCAAGTAAGTATGTCAGCAAGTAGAAGGAAAAGTTCTGGTATAACTGGTTATAATGTCTTTTCTCTCACCCATTCAGTGTCTCAGAAGCTATCCAGTTGCGCTCTTATCTCAACATTTTAGTGTTCCTCTAATGCTGATATACAGATAGCATCTAAAACAGGAGTGAAAAATATTCACACTGACATTTGTATAATAAACCATTATGAAGAAAGTGATAGACAAACTACCTTCTCACTTTCTCAGATTCCTGGGTTTTAACACTTAACAACATATTGCTATTTGGTATTTGCCCACAGTAATTTTTTATTGTGATATTAAGTTCTCTCTTTCCACTAGGAGGACTTTTTACATCAATTTTTTGCAGAATAATTGTTTTCAGAAGTACCATGGATTAAGAGTGCCCACTACTGTCAGCTTCTGTATCTTAAAGCTTTTTTTATTCTTTTTCAGTAATTGACTACTAAAAATGTATTGTACTGGTACAGAAAATATTGAAAGGAACAAAAGCAGAAAGATCATCTTCATTAGAGTTTGAGCAAAATATGGTTTTAAATTAAAGTCACTGGTCTTCCCTGACATAGCAAATGTTATCCTATGGAAGAAGACTACGAACTTTGAATAATGATTAAGTCTGTAAAACTGTTCTCTGCCTATTAATTGCTTTCACACGTTTTGGGATCTGAAGATAAATTAAGTTGTGATTTATGGCTGATACTTTGCATCTACTGATATCCAAAACATCGGATCTGGTTTAGATGCATAAAAAAAGAATCTCAGAATAACTTAAATGGGATATTTTCATATGTATATTGGTTGGTATATTGAGTTTCAGAAAGCAAAGAAATCAGTCATGCAATTGTCTTTATTCTCATTTCCACTTTGTTAACAAGAAATAAAGCATATTTGTGGATACAATCTATTACCGTAATTTGAAAAGCATCATTTAGTACTTGTGCTACAAAAATGCAACATTTATATAAATTGTTATGTATTAAGTTAGTCTCTAAAGGAGTGAGGAAGAATGAACTACCAGAGAATTGAGTTAAATAATCATTCCACAGCAATAAATAAATATGACAGCCTTTTTTTTTTTTTTTCAAAAAAAGGCAACTATTTCTATTGAATGTGCTTGTCTGAACATATCACTAAATATTAAAATTTTTGGTCTCCCAACTGCAGATTTAAAATGTAAGGAAATTTCTGCAATGCTGAATGGCATGTGTGTGTCACTCTCAATTATATCAACTGGAGCGATACCAGAATATTTAAGTTAGGAATTGGCCGTACACTGTAGAATTTACCTGACCTGATTATGCACATTAGGAAAAAGTACTTGTTTAAGAGAAATTCATTTTGATGGATGTAGGACTGGGCATGACTAACTTAAGTATTTGAAAATGGAGCACTATATCATATCATTCTAGACAAGTATTGTAGAATTCTTACAAGACAAAAAAAAAAAGGGGCACACTCTGTATTTCTGACATTGATGAGATGTAGCAAGGCAGACAATGGGAATTCCACCACTGTTACAAAATGAATGATATCATTCTCCAGAAAAGGAAGAAAACAGCAACTATCACTGGTGGATAGCAAATACTTCATAAAAATTTAACAAATGTCTGGTAAAGATGAGGCAATGTTCCTCTTTAGATTTTTTGATTTTTAAAAAATTACCATCCCAAGAATGATCCAGATTATTTGTATATGGATAGGAACAATTGCCTGGAAACAGTGTATTTGCTATTTAAAAGTACCTTTTCTTTTTGTCAATTGCTTAGACCTGATGAACCCAGGTCATTGTCAGATGCCTTTCATTTGTCTTGGAATTAGTCCTCAGCTGCTTGTTCATTTGGTCTTCATCCTGGTGTCATGAATGAGTGGTTTAGGATTGCTCAAAAAATCACCATCAGAGGATTAGAAAAATTGGTTTTAATATGAATTTGTAGAAGTGCAGTTTAACAAAAGTCGATGGCAAGGTTCACTCTGTTACTTACTACATGAACGGGACACGCAAAGGAAAATCAAGTCAGAATCAAGCTAGAATGATTTACACTGAGACCAGAGACAAAAAGGGGTAAGGGAGACCCTCTCATTGACTCACAAGGTTCAGAATGGACCCCCTTGCTTTCTAAACTCTGTCTTGGAGAGCAGTCTAGGTGCAGCTGGATCCACTCCTAGTCTTGGACTTGGTCAGTGGTTTATATCTAAAGGATTTAGCAGCACTTATTAATTTAACAGCATTTAATCATCAACTAATTTAATATTTACAAAGTAATTCAATAGGATTTACTAGAATCGTAACAACGACTTAAGTTGTTATAGGCTATTTAAATCAGTTCACACACATATGTACACTAACACAAAAGATATATATGTATATCTATAGGGGTAAATATATAAAGATAGGTATACCTGTTAAAAATTCCCCTTGAATTCAGTGAAATACTTCAATCTTGGCATTTCTCAGTGGGTGAGGGTTGAGCCTCATGGAGTGAAGGGTTTCGGTTCAGCCTCTGCAATCAGCTTTCAGCAATTGTCCTCAAAACTCCACAAACTTGAGAGTTCGCGAGCTCTGAGAGGTGTCCTGCTCAAAAGCAGATGCTGGTTCCAGCCTGTTGCAGTCCAGGAGCACTCAAAGTGTCTCATGTAGGACCGTTATTTATAGATTCACAAGATGATTGGCTTTAGTTGTCCATAAACTCCCATCTTGGTCATGATCTGGGTTGGTGTTTATTGGATAAATCCAGTAAACAATGGTACTGTTTCACTCGAGCTACGATTCGGGTACAGAATGTTCCAAGGTTGTCAGGGGATGATGGATTATTCCCACTCTCATCCCCTACCTTGGACAGGCAACAGGAGCTGCCGGTACATTCAGTGCTACTCCCACCTTAGCCATGAAATTGTTTCCGGTGCGGTCAAAGGATGTTTGACTGCCCACCTCATTTCACAAATGTCAAGGCCTAATGGGAATTCCTGTTCCTGAGATAGTAGTGAGGCCCAGAGGACAGGGGGAAATGCACCACCCCACTTGGATGTGGTCAACAAGACCTCATGAAGAGATGCACCCTCTGCCCTATGTACTTTTAAGAAGAATCTTTAGTAAAATATGTGAAGCTCACAAAAGAATATGATGAAAGGTGCACATTGTAAATATAAATCAGGTTACTGACCAGTAGTGATCTAATAGTCATGGTATGAATATTGTGCTCATAGAAGACTTTGTTTCCCTATTATCATCCTTTTAAGAGACAATTATGTTTAGGTAGCTAGATCCAAAGAGAGTGGCTTTTCAACTGATAAATCAGACAAAGTGAAATCTTTCTGAGACGTAAGTGAAGATTTTGTTCAGTTGATGTATGAGTCGGTAGTATTACTCAATAAGAATTGTATATTGTATACAGCAGGTTTTTTTTCTTCAAGGTGTGTCTGAAAGAATAATAGCTTAATATGAACAGAAAGTAAATGGTAAAGTCTTAGTTTAGGATTCAACCCAGCTCTCTAATCTCTGCCTGAAATGATGTACTTTCAGAAACTTCTCAAAGTTCACTTTACAGATTTCCTCTGATTAAGAAATGGAGGGCAAAGGAGAATAGCGCACTATAGCTACTATAGATTGTAGAGAATTATAAACAGTAGCAGAATATACTTGATCTGTATCAGTCTGTAGAGAGGCGCAACAGGCGTGGGTCTGTAGAGTGAAAATTGCGATGTTTTGGGACTGCAACCTACAAAATGTATGTTTTAGGGATTTACTTTGGACAAGTTCTATTCTGAACTCATTAATTTAGCATTACCTAATTTGATGCAGAAAAACCCACTCCCTATGAGAAGTCAAAATACAATTATATGAATATATGAATGGTTTGCATTGTATGAATATGGTACCTTGACTCTTAAATAACATGTCAAAGTAATCTAGATACTGTCTGATGACAGAAAAACCTCATTTCTCTCCTAACCTAAAAATATTTTGCCCTTATGTTATCATTGATACTGTCTGTTTTAAAAATATCAATATTCTGTGCTGATTCAAGCTAATCGAAACAGTTGGTAATTGTTTAGGTCCTAGATGGATGGATGTGGTGAATGCAGCCAACACAATCAAAAGGAGGAGATATATGAAGCCATGTGCCTGACAGACAGGTGTCTTTATTTTACTATATCAGAAGAACAGGACAAGTCCCCACTTTCAGACTGTCCTAAGTTCATTAAGGTATCAGATTTCTTAGACAGAAAGCTTTTTTTCAGAAGGAAAGGAAAACAAAACCTACTGCATTTTAGGCACTTAAAATCATGAAATCTTTCATTTGCACAGAATATAATGTAAACTTGGATAAACGCCAGAGCATCAGGAAACCTGGGGTTTTGTGCTTCAAAATGCCAAATATTATTGTGCCTTCCAGTACAAGGTCTGTATCTGCAGGTGATATTTACTTCCAGAGACAAATTGTTTTTTGTATAGATGGTAATATAAATTGTATTGAAACAGAAATAATTGCATATTTTAAAACACATCTGGGAGAGTCTGCTGAGTTGATATCCCTAGTGTAATATTAGTTGCCTTATTAAAACCAGACTAATCTGAAAAAAAAAAAAGTTTTCTAAATTGCCATCCAGGTAAATTACAACCATCTTTTGTGAAGAATTTGGCTATAATTTATTCCTTTCTAGTTTATGACAAATTTGTTGTCCTAAATGAGATCTATGCTATCACCTTAAATAACAATTAGTCTGTTAACTACTATTTGAATGGTCAGATCATTGGAGAAGTGCTTGGTGCAGTGAATACCAATATTTTTAAAAGACTCAGGCTAATTTTCCCTCCAGGGATAATAGACTAATGCTGAAAATTATATTGTATACAAATAGTTATAATGACTAAGCACGAAGTTGAGGGAATTTATTCCTTAATGATACCTTTTTAGTAGCTATGATAGTTTGATGTCAGAATAACATGTAACATTTCATGTTTACATGTGGTAAATTTAAGATCCCCACAAGAACAAGGGCCAGCGATTGCGAGACTTCCGCTAGCCGCCTGTAGAACACTTCATCCACCTCTTCATCCTGGTTGGG
>NW_009632629.1:24715-24947 GCF_000690535.1 Cariama cristata
CTCTACCAATCTCCCCTCTAAGACTGACCACCTGCTGCCCTTAGGCTCATCTCCAGCATTCTGGGTTTTATCCCCATCCCCCTTCAGACCTCGTTTAAACCCCTCTCAATCAGCCCTGCCAACTCATGGGCTAGAATCCTTTTTCCTCTTTGAGACAGCTAAACTCCATCTGCCATCAGCAGGCCTGGTGCTGTGTACACTGGCCCATGATCAAAGAAGCCAAAATTCCACT
>NW_009632629.1:25257-51268 GCF_000690535.1 Cariama cristata
CAACCTCATCGCTGCCAACCTGGAAGATTAACAGTGGGTAATAGTCAGAGGGTTGTACCAGACCAGGGAGTTTCCTGGTGACATCTCTTACCCGGGCCCCAGGGAGGCAGCTGACTTCCCTGTGGGATGGGTCTGGCCCGCATATCAGGCCCTCTGTTCCCCTCAGAAGGGAGTCCCCTTTGACAATTACCCTTCTTTTTCTTCTCTCGGATTCAGTCTTAACGCATGGGGTTGACCAACTTGCCCCAGGCAAGCCCTTGGATGGACCTTCATCTACATTATCACTTGTCTGGCTCTCAAGCTCCAGAGCCTCACACCTATTGCGTAAGGGCACCTGGGAGGGTGAGGGAGGCAGGGAGGGGCTTTGCCTGCTTCTCCAAGCAGGGACCCCTCTCCGTTCTCCCTTATCTCATGACTCCCCTCTGTTTGCTTGTTGGCACGAGGCTGTGGGATCTTCTGCTTCTTGCGTAGCAGCCATTTGCTGCATTTGTCTCAAGGAAGGTAAGGCATGGCTCCACCAGTTTATTTCCCTCTCACACTCCCTGATGCTCCTCAGCCTTTCCACTTCCTCTTTTAGCTCTGCCACCAGGTTGAGCAGATCAACTCCCGTTGCAGCGCATGCAGGTGTTATCCCTGCTGCCCTCCTGTACCAGTGCCAGGCTCAGCACTCCCTGCAGCCAGAGACCTGAACAGCTGCATGCTTGCGGGGGAGCTCCGTCTGGGTCGCCACATTCCTCCTGGCGATGGCTTTCAGCGGAGTGGAAACCATCGTTAGGCCTCCTCTAGTTAGGCAGGCGATGACCACCGGTGAGGGTTTACCTCTTGAGCTGGCAGAGCTTCAGCACCCGACCAACACGTCCTGCCTGCGCAAACTGACACACCCCACTCTGGCTGATGCGCCACTCTCCTGGTCGCTCGCGCTCCCTAAGGGCTGCTTATGTACGTGCGGGGGTTTGGCTGCCGTCACTCTTGGCCCCGCCCATGATGAGTCAGAGCTGCCGCTCGTCACGGGCTCGACGCCTCCCACTCAGGAGATGGTAAGTAGATGGACATCTACTGAGCTAGATGTCTAGATTATTTTTGTAACTATCAGAGAGAAATAGTAATCAACAGAGTATAATTCCAGTCTGCTTTAGGTAGAAATTAATGACATCCCAAGTGTATCTGGTTTTGTCCATGATCATAACATCTTAACACATGAATGCTCCAAACTATGGGTAACAATTATACTCTCATCTATCTTGTGCAACAAGATGATACTTCGCTAATCAAAAAAAAAAAATCTACTAGGAAATTACAATATACATTCAACCAAAACTTTCTATATATGGAATTAAGGAAATTTTCAATAACCCTATTTGAAAGACATCATATATGGCCACTTGCTTTGGACAAACTAGTAGTTTAGACATGTTATTATCTCCAAGAACATTCTAGAGCACTGTTTAACTTTCTCATATGGATGTAGGCCCTGCTTCCCAGCCATTCCCTTTGACCCTGGCAGGAATTACTCAGTGTGAAGTTGTCTTTAAGGTATATTATACCATTCTTGTTCACTCACAGATCCTGGTCTCTCTGTTACATAAATATTAATTGCCTCCGGACTGTATTTGGAAGTTACTTAACTATTTGCTATGTGTGTTTTGGATAATAGTTCACTCCAGCGATAGCACCTGTGATAAATAATACTGTAGTTTTGCTTAAGCCATAACAGATAGGTGGTTGGAAAGAATGTAAGTTTCCAGGTACCCAAGTATGGGGACCGAGGCAGGGTAATGTGTATTTGGGCATAGGGTTAAGTTGCTTTGGTTGACACCCCTTCTCTTAGTCATGATTAGTCTCTACCTGGTTGTCGCCTTCCTGTCCTTATATGGAAAAAAAGAGAGAATTAACTGTCAACTTGCGTTTGCAATATAACCAAAACAATAGAACACAGGTGCCGGAATAAGGAGTCCAACCAAGAGGAAGACTTTGAGCCTTCACCCCATGACCTTCAAAGAAGAACCCTAGAGAACAGTGCACAGATGCAAGTGGGAGGGTAGAGACATAAATAACTTTTGAGAAATCATTTGAATATGTATAAGACTTCCAAGAAATGGTATGAATATGAATGACTGTCCTAAATAATATGTGGAAGCGAGACTAACCAGTGTGCATGCAGGAGGATCATGGAGGTGATCTGCTGTGCACGCAGTGCTGAAATAAAGCTCTGCTTCACAGACTTTGCCCTGTCTTAAGAACTACATAGGTAAATGTTTCTCACAGCACCCATTAAGTAATATGAATAAAACTACAGCCAGTTTGGCTCCTTCCAGATTACTCAGTGCTCAAGCAATGTCAAAACATTCTTGGCATGTTCAAGTATCCTTTGTGGCACACTGTATTTTCCTGTTTGCTGTTCTGGAAGCACCATGAAGCTTGCAATCACCTTCCCTCATTCCAAACACTTAGAATAAAACCATCCCACAAAAATAGAAAACGTATTAATTTAAGCAGGGACAACACATGGGGTATCTGAAGTAGTAGGAGTCTGATCTAGAGAGTCTGTAAGCAGTGTAGACATACACCATTTGGATACAATGTAGACGTACCCTTAGAAATGCAGCTATAGATCCTTACTATATGTTATAAACAGCTTAAGAAGTAATAATGGTTTTTGTAGTAACACATCTTATAACCTAAATATGGTTCTTGAGGTACCTGCTCATGAAACTCCAGATCTTAACATATTTTTTTCCTTTCTGTAAATGCAAAAGTTTTGAGCTTGAAACATGTATCAATATTTGTTTTGTTTTATTTTCTACTATAGCAAATTGTGCTACCCTTGGGAATTGTCTTTCACCTTTCCAAAGATTTTGTTACAATATTTAATAAAGCTCTATGATGTATCTTCTTTATTAAATTAATTCCTACAAGCAGTACTTTTGTACCCTGCAGTTCTTATTCAGTTGTTTTGATCTGTGCCAGGCTGGTTTCAGTAGATCAAAATGTTATAAATTGCTAACTCTTGAGTTGATTGAAACATAGCAGCACTATAAATCCTTGTGATAGATTTTCTTGCATCAAAATTGGGTCAGCTTTATTACTTACTTTAAGATTGTTTATTTTTATATGAAATGGTATTGACTAAAAAGCAAGTTAGTTTACAGAATCTAGTATAAAATCCTTATTTACTTCATCAAGTCCTGGTACTAGATATGTTCATGGTATTTTGTCAGAGTATATGAAGTGTATGTGACATACTTTTTCAGAAACTATTCTCTAGGCAAAAGCATTAATACTAATTTAAATCATAACACAGAGAATATACATGTTAACATTAAACAGACATTTATAGATATTTCTTTCAGAAGAAAGGCTAGGCTAAAGTTCTGAAAGTTATTTTTCTGGCAGAAAAAAAAAGCAAATAAAAGAATAAAAAATAAATATTAGTAGTTAAATATCTCTGTGGCCAGAATTATAGAATTGAACTTTTAAGCATTTCCAGATTTTGGGTTTTTTATTAGTTCAATCTAATTTGGTATAACTAGCTTTTATCCATCTTTTCCCTCCAGCTGACCACTTGCTCCTGACCCTGCACTGCTCATGCAAATGTATGTGTATCCATGTACAGAAGTGAACAGGAAAATCATTCCCATTATACATAATCTGAAAACCCACAACTGTAGTTATAACACAGGTTAGGGAATACAGCTGGGGCAAAAATAGATGAGTGTGGTGCAGAATCTAAAACTGCTTGGTCCTGCTTTATCACTGGGAAAAACATCTGCTGAATTACGACAAATGCAATTTATCTAGTATGAGTGAAAAAGAAAGGTAGTAAGGGCTTTCCACTGTTTTTAATCACTATTGTTACTTCTATTTCTGCTACACTGTCAGTTTCCATCCTTTTTCCTTTTCCTTCCCCTTTCTGTTCCTTTCCCCTTTCTTTCTGACAGGACAACTGAATTCCTCAGTTTTACCATGATATAATAACCTGACTATCTCTTTTCTAGGTCTTGCTCTTCTAAACAGCTGCAAAGCATCCTTAATCGTAGAGAAAATTCCCTTCTCGACTTATTATGCCACTGGTGGAGACACCAAAAATGTTAAATGGTTCTTCTAAATGTGAAGATACTTACGATATAGTTGCCTAAAACAATAAAAGTCTATCTCTGAACTTATTAGGAGCAATTTATGGGTCTATGTAATGTCACAACCCAAAAGGAGCTCATTAGGATGACCTCTCTCACCTTGTGATCAAAAACCAAGTTCGTAATTCCCTTGTACTGAATTAAGGTGAAATGACACCAGCCAACCAGTTTTGTGATTTATTAATACAAAATACAACACATGTGGGTGTGATGCCATGTGAGGGTAGGTGTGGTCCTGTTCGCACAGGCTCGGTGCATCCTGGGTGATTGCAGGGAAGTGGTTCGGGGGTCGCATCAGATGAGACCCGCCCCAAGGTCAATGAACTAGCACCCTGCACATGTGCTGTTAGCTGTTGTCCAGTTCTTCGCAGGGCTGTCACATCAACAAAAACGTTTAAGGCAAATGCCCGCTCATCTGTCTACCACAGTCTACCACATTTGTCTTTAAAATAACAGCTCATACTTCCAGATAAGGCAGTGTTTACTCTGATGCAACATAAAAATACTTCCGTTTGAAAAAGAATCAATCTGAAACATAGAAATCACATGGGATAACAAGATATATGATATTATACTAAATAAAACTTGATAAAATTGATCAGAGTTAGCAGCCTTATAGTCCAACATCAGTTCCTCATTAGTTTCCTTTAGTGTATTAACCTATTTCTGTAATTGTAAGTTTCATCCTAGTTGTAAACCCCAACTGAGACGTTCTATTAATCATTTTCTAATAATACTAAGATAAATTCTAGTTCTTTTACCTTTAGCTAAATTTCCTTTTTTTTTTTTTTTTTACTTTTGATTAACAAGCACTCTGATATATTTCTTCTCACTATACTTTCAAAGACTGTTTATTCTTTCTCCTACAAGCAAGGCATAGTTCCTTCTTTAATCTCCCTGAGAATTTTTTCTAGAAACCACCTGCATATAAGCCAGTGTTAGCTAACGTTTTTGATAGAGAAATGGGCACATCTGACACTACCTACTTCTAATCATATGGTAGATTTTTCCTCAGTATGAAGTTAGATGAGACAAATTCAACCTCAGATGCCTCAGCATTTCCTGTTTCTGAATTGTCCTGAAACTTAGACATTGTTTAAAAGAGCCTACCTGAAATCATCTTTTAAAATTTGGTAGGCTAAACAATTCATCCTTCAAATAAAACTTTTCAGAATTCCTTTGTCATAAAAGAAGAAGTGCTAGTAATAGGAGTACTAGCAGCACCAATGAATGGGCTCTGATCTTTCACAATGACCCCAACAAGTCAATTGCAGCAAAATGCAGCACAACCCAGCTTTTAAAAGTGTTGAAACTGAGTTCACTGTTAATGCTTTCCTGTCACATTTTGACTACAGTACTGGTACTTGCAACACTAGAGGATCATCACAGCATCATAATGTTTTTAATATAAAGGTCTTCAGGAGTGAAGCATTTTTGACATCGAAAATAATAGCAGTGTCCCAATATGCCTACAAATTTCTTTCCATCTTATATTTCTTCTGTTTATAATTTTTCATATTCCACATACCCTTCATGAGTCTGGTTCTAACCACCAGATTCCGCTAAATGAAATAAAACAGCAATTGGCACCACAGATGAAAAAACAGAGAATCATAAAATGGTTTGGGTTGGAAGGGACCTTAAAGACCATCTAGTTCCACCTCCCCTGCCATGGGCAGGGACACCTCCCACTAGACCAGGTTGCTCAAAGCCCCATCCAGCCTGGCCTTGAACACTTCCAGGGAGGGGACATCCACAACTTCTCTGGGCAAACTGTTCCAATGCCTCACCACCCTCGCAGTGAAGAACTTCTTCCTAATATCTAATCTAAATTTATCGTCTTTCAGTGTAAAATCGTTGCCCCTCATCCTATCACTACAATCCCTGACAAAAAGTCCCTCCCCATCTTCCCTGTAGGCCCCTGGAAGTACTGGAAGTCTGCTAAAAGGTCTCCCTGGAACCTTCTCTTCTCTAGGTTTAACAATGCCAGCTCTCTCAGCCTGTCCTTATAGGGGAGGTGCTCCAGCCCCCTGATCATCTTTGTGGCCCTCCTAAAAAGTAACTACAACCGATTATTAACTGTGATTCTTTTCAGTAGTCAATTGCAACTGTAGCAGTCACAGAATCACCAAACCATTGAGGTTGTAAAGGACCTCTGGACATCATTTTATTCAATTCCCCTGCTGAAGCAGGGCCACCTATAGCCAGTTGCCCAGGACCACATCCAGGCACCTTTTAAATAACTCCACAGAATGAGACTCCACAACTTCTCTGGGCAACCGGTGTCAGTGCTCAGTCACCCTCACAGTGAAAAAGTGTTTCCTGATGTTCATGTGTGTTGTGGTTTAACCCAGCAGGCAGCTAACCACCATGCAACTGTTCGCTCACTTCCCCCAGTGAGGGGGGGAGGAGATAATCTGAAAAAAGATAAAACTCATAGGTTGAGATAAAGGCAGTTTAATAGGACAGAAAAGGCCAGGAAAATCATAACGATGATAAAAGAATATACAAAACAAATGATGCACAATGTGTTGCTCACCACCTGCTGACTGATGTCCAGCCAGTCCCCAGGCAGTAGGCCGCCACCCCCTAGCCAACTCCCTCCAGTTTTATTGTTTAATATGACATCATATGGTATGGAATATCCTTTTGGTCAGTTGGGATCAGCTGTTCCAGATATATCCCCTCCCAACTTCTTGTGCAATTCCAGCTTCCTTACTGTCAGGGCAGTATGAGAAGATGAAAAGTCTTTGCCTTAGAGTAAGCACTGCTCAGCAACAACTAAAATGTCAGTGTGTTATCAACATTATTCTCATCGGAAATCCAAAAGACAGCACTATACCAGCAACCAGGAAGAAAATTAACTCTATCCCAGCCGAGACCACAACAACGTGGAACCTCCTATGTTTCAGTTTGTGCCCATTGCCTCTGGTCCTGTCACTGGGTGCCACTGAAAAGAGCCTGACTGCATCTTCTTTGCATCCTCCCCTCAGGTGTTTATAGACATTATTGTAGAATCATAGAATCATTTAGGTTGGAAAAGACCCTTAAGATCATCAAGTCCAACCGTAAACCTAACACCACCAAGTCCACCACTAAACCATGTCCCTAGGCGCCACATTTAGATGTCTTTTAAGTACCTCCAGAGATGGTGACTCAACCACTTCCCTGGGCAGCCTGTTCCAATGCTGTATAACCCTTTCGGTGAAGAAATTTTTCCTAATATCCAATCTAAACCTTCCTTTGCACAACTTGGGGTAGTTTCCTCTCACCCTATCGCTTGTTACTTGAGAGAAGAGACCAACACCCACCTCACTACAACCTCCTTTCAGGTAGTTGTAGAGAGTGAGAAGGTCTCCCCTCAGCCTCCTTTTCTCCAGGCTAAACAACCCCGGTTCCTTCAGCTGCTCCTCATAGGACCTGTGCTCCAAACAGTTCACCAGCTCCGTTGCCCTTCTCTGAACACACTCCAGCACCACAATGTCTTTCTTGTACTGCAGGGCCCAGACTGAACACGATATTCAAGGTGTGGAATACTTCGCACTGCCAGTGCCAAGTACAGGGGGATGATCACTTCTCTAGTCCTGCTGGCCATGGTATTTCTGATACAAGTCAGGATGCTGTTGGCCTTCTTGGCTCCATTGAGAAGATACCCCCCAAGCCTTCTCTTTTCCAGGTTAAGCCGTCCCAGCTCTCTCAGCCTTTCCTTATAGAAGAGATACTCCAGTCTCTTCATCATCTTTGGTGACCCCTTGCTGAACTCTCTGCAGTATGTCCATGTCTCTCTTGTACTGAAGAGCCAGAAATTGACAATGATTATAGGCATACAGTTCCTATCTTCCATTCTACTTAACTGCTAGTTCATCCCATGGCTCTGTTTCAGAGGACTCAAGTTAGATCTCTCTAAAGAAATTCAGCATAGAAAGGGCTAGCTCTCAGCATCCAGAGCCACTGGGAACTGAGGCCAGAAATAATTTGTTACCTTTTTCCATTGAACAATATTGACATAACCATAAAGATTCGTTCATGCGGTCACAGTGTGTGTAATTATTTTACAGAATGATCCTGATCCTGTTATCCAGATTTAAGTTTTTGATGCTTTGGTTAAAAACACTGCAGTCTGTTAAGACTGTAGTAACTTACCCATCCTATTATCAGAGCATATAACATCTTAAAATACATAATCAAACTTTTACCAGTTTAGGGACAACCATAGCACTTTAGCTAAAATTGTGTTTGGAGGTGGTTTGCAGCTGAGACATGGGACTTTGAACTGAAACAGCTGAAGTTTTGGCAGACATTCTCTTCTCTTTTCTCTTTGATCCTGATTTTCTGAATAAAAGAACTGGCATAAGATAGGATCCTAACTTGTCCAACTTTGTGAGGTGGATCTGCTTGTACCTCCTTTCTTAGAGTAAGCTTTCTTAGACAATGTTCCAATAGGAGGGGATGTGTAAAGAGAAATAATTGATTTTGATGACACAGTGTCCATTTTAAACACATTTTTTTGTAATAGAGTGATTCTAGGTGAATATTATGGACTAACTGGCCATTAGCAATACAGCACATTAAGAGAACTCCAAGACATCATCTTTTGCTTAGGTTTCATCAAAACAAATCCTCTTTATGTTCTCTAAGATTCATTTACGATGGTGACTAAGTATAGGAAGTGGAAATATTGGAAGATTTGCTTCAAAGGGCAATCTATGATCTGAACTAAAAAGCTAATAAACACGCACTACAAAAGCATCAGAAAGACCTTTGACCTCCTAATGCCAGGTTTTATTTGAACACAGACTAGGGCAATGAGGAAATTCAGACCCATATAAGATAATATGAGGATTAAAGAGTTTATTAATAAGTTTCTGCTCTGCCTAATGTGTCCTGCCATGTTGAATGTTTTCTTCCAGTCTTGCTCTAAAACAACTTTTATTGGCTTTGTGGTTTTCAATATATTTTGCACAGCACAATCAAGGTTTTTTCAGGAAGGGACTTGTCTGTGTGTTTCCTCATAGACCTCCTCAGTAGTGAAATTGTTATAAATTCCTAGGCTCTCTGTACCACCCTGAAAATACTTTTTTACTTCCACTGAAGGCATAACATTCTGTTCTTTGCAGGCACTTCTGCCTGACCTGGAAAGCAATAGGAACAGACAAACAGGAAACCTCCCTCTCTGCTGTCTATCCGTATCATTTAAAAAGAAGAGAACACATATTTGTTGTGAATAAACAATTAGAACAAATGTCATCTATTATACCATCCAAAACAAAAATTCACAAACTCCCCAAGCAAGATAAATCCATTTATTTTGTCTAAAATAGCAATGGTTTCCATTACAAGCATGTGTTGATAGAGCAACTTTTTTAACAGTTACACAGATACACTTCCCATTCCTGTACAACATACTAATCATCACCTGATTACTGTTAAGGCAAAATTGAGCATATGGAATTAATTTATAAAGTGAATGAAGATGTGCAGAGGGTGCTTTGGGTTTGTTTGTTTGATTGTTTTTTTAAGAGGATTCATTTATGCTTGCTTTGTTCGGCTGGGGAATAAGAATGGACTTTAGAACACACCAGTCAGGTAGTTGTTTGTTTGCAAGGGATAGTTTACTTCTTGTTACTGCTTGGAACTTTTGTACAAAGCAAACTAAAAACCCAACCAATAATAAAAATTAAGCATACAGTAAGTATGAGGTACTCAATTGACAGCTAAGACATTTAGTAATATAAATTCTGTTATGGGAAGTTATGTTGCTAACTTGTCATGGATTCAATTAAAATGAACCACATAATTTAAAGAGGTTAAAATGCTTAATTAAAGTCTATTCATGTAACATTTTTGACAGAACAATGTTTGTCAGACAAGGCTTTTAAGCAAAAACTTTATTGGAAAAAAATATTGCATTGAATCCTCTGCAAAAAATGAATGTTTTGCCTTTTTTTGTTTATTCTTTTTCATGGTCTATCTAGTTTCCTTTTTTTTGTTTTTTAATTCCCCTTTTTTCTCACATGATGTTCTTAATGGGTTCTCTAGGCTACTGTTGTTGTCAGGATATCTGTCACCTGCTACGGTGAGGATCAGGCTGTGCACAGAAATTCATTTTCAATGGATACAGGGACAGGTTTCTTGGCAGTAATGGTAGGAGGCATCTAAAATAAGAAGTGTCATCATGCTATAAGAAATGGGTTCCAGGTAAGGCACCATTTATCATGTCTTAGGCTTCAGCTTGAGAAAGCCAGGCTCCTGTATTCATCCTTTCATTCTTTTATTCTTTTTTTTTTTCTTTCTCTCTTTCTTCTTTCTTTCTTTCTTTCTTTCTTTCTTTCTTTCTTTCTTTCTTTCTTTCTCTTTCTTTCTTCTTTCTTTCTCTCTTTCTTCTTTCTTTCTTTCTTTTTCTTTCTTTCTTCCTTCCTTTCTTTCTCTTTCTTTCTTTCTTTCTTTCTTTCTTTCTTTCTTTCTTTCTTTCTTTCTTTCTTTCTTTCTTTCTTTCTTTCTTTCTTTCTTTCTTTCTTTCCTTTTCTTTCTTCTTCTTTCCTTCTTTCCTTCTTCTTTTCTTCTTCCTTCTCCTTCTCCTTCCCCTTCCCTCCCTCTCTCTGTTATAGCTACCAGTTTCATTCTTTTGTATAAGAGGTTTATTCTTTTCCACACACTGTATGATTCTGGTATAGTTTTAGAAATTGGCTTTCCAAGGGAGAAAAAGTAAATGATACAAAGAGCCATTGTTGCCCCAGCAGGCTAGAAAGTAACTCAAACGTATACAAATTGGTATCACAACAATTCCGAAAATGTTCAACTTTCCCTATTTTTTTCTGCTATCCCCAAACTTCAGCTTTCTGTTAACACAAAGTGCAAATCAATGATTAGTTTAAAGAAGACTCAAAAAGTGTGTCTGAAACAGTTTAAAATAACTGCCAGTACCTATATATTACAAAAGATCAATAGACTTCACAGTTCTTTGAAAAACCGTTTAGTATAATGATAAATACCTGTGTCTAGCCTCTATCACCTGGATATTCCATTTTTACCTTATGCCAGAAATCTAAGCTTCAAGCAGACATCCTAATGAGAGTGCATGCTGTGACAATCTGCTGTGTAAGCTACTATATGTAGAGCAATTTCATTATTTTTAATATATGTGGTCTGTCTATGAATACTTGTTATTTCCTTTTACTCCTATCTCATCAAAATGAGGTAAAGATCCATGAAAAAGCAACTATGAAAAAAACACCTGAGTGATATAAACTCCTTCTTAGCTTTGCATTTATAAGTAATTTTTTGTTAGTGTAATTGAATTTGTTGATAAACACCTGGGAATTTTTTTGTGTTGTTGTGCTTAGATTAGTAATGCCTTCTCCTAACTTAATATGCAGCGGAAATTTTTGTCTGTTCACTATTCCTTAGCTAACAAAATTATATTCTACATAAGATACTTTTCCTGTGAAGTTCATGTAGTCATGATGTTTCCAAACAGGAAGAATCAAGATCTGAAAGAAGCCAAAAAATTACCTTCTCCTGCTGTTCCATTCTGCACGTTATACTTCAATACCAGTAGTTTATCATGAACAAGAACATACTATAATTCAGTAGCAGTAAAACATCATAACTTTAAGGTAATAAATAATTATTTGAATGCTTGCTTTAATCTAACAAATTCAGTTTCTTATGGCTTCCTTGACATATCTAGAACAGATAGGGCAGAAAAAATATTGAAAAGATGATATCCCTACCGTGTCAGAATTAAAGCTTGCTACTGCAGCCATGCAGGGTAGAGTGTCTCTTGTACTTTCATGCAGATTATTCCAGGCAAATACATTCTACAGTCACCACAAGTCAAAACGGAGCCTACCTTCTTTCCTACTGAAACTGTAGTAACTATTCTTAGTAACTCTGTTGTGAAAAATATTTTACTGTAAATATTCTTCTAATCACAAGAGCAATTTCAGACACCTCAAGAACAGAAATGTGTGCTTACTGAACATTGCAATTATTCACCTAAAGGGCTATTTGACCAAAGTTATTTTATTGTCGAGATGGCTTTGTACATCTCCACAATTCAAAATATTTATCTAATTGAATATATGACTGACTGGAAGACAAAAACTATCACAATAATTACAAATATTGCCTTCCATTTTAAAAAACTATGCAGTGTTATTTGGTAACAGCAATCTGAATATGCACTTAAAGTCACTTTAAAGCATGTTTGGATTTCTAAATATTGTTGCAGAACAGTTTACCTAAATCTCCAATTCAAATTGAAATCAGGAAGAGTCTTCACTTATCTCTTAACCAAAAGTTATTGTTTCAAAGTTGTAGTACCGTTGCCATAATTTTACAGTTCTTTGCTCCAAATTAATTTTTACTATTAATGAAACGCACTAGAGAAGCAAATCTCATAATGGATGTGCATGCTATTTATTTTTTTTAAATTTGAGAGGAATATCATATTAAAAATAGCTGAACCAGTGGCCAAAATCATGTTTCAGCTGAATTTTTCCCCAGAGAAAATGCTTTCCTTAAAATAGTTAATTCCTCTTCAATACCAGTTCTTCCTGTTTCTTTTCTCCCCTTGTTGGTTAAGGAGATGATTAAAGTTGCTCAGAGTGACAAAATCAGGTGAAAATGATTACAGCAGAATGGCACTCCCAAGAAATTAAATTAGGTTTTGAATGAAAATGTCAACTGGAAGTTTCAGAACAAACAAAAGGCGATACTTGTCTATACAATAAAAAGTTAATTCGTTAGTATCCTAGCCACAGGATTGTGAAGAATAAAATTCCATACGGACATAAAAAAGGGTCCGGGAAATTAGCAGAAATTCACTGAGGTCTATTAAATACGAAGATATTTTAGTTTAGGAAGTCCCTCAACTGTAAACTGTTGAAAGTGGGAAAAGTATTTAAGGATGCATTGTTCTGTGTTTCTTATGTTCTTATACTCTTCCCTAGTCAATCCATGATTGATCTAGATGGATCTTTGGCTAGAACTAGCAGGATGTTACTAATTTCTGTCTAATAGGAAACTATTTCCAGAGCTGCCAATTTTCTTGCTGAAGACATAATTTTTAATGTTTCAAGATTTTCAATTTGATTTTCATTCTTATAAGATAAATATTGTTTAGATATCTGTGACCTAAATTTTTGCAATCCAAAGCTTCCAAGTGGAAGCAAAAAGGCAGACAGGCAGAACAGAGTGCATGTCATAAGTATGATGTATTTTATGCTAGGAAGCCCTGGTTAAGTAAGATGCAAAAAGTGACCTGTTATACCAAGAAAAAGATTTGGAGACTTTGCTATGTCTTCATTGACCTGTTAATTTACTGATAAACCTTACCAGCACTCAGTGACATCATAACTTTCATCTGAACCACGAACTTGGATTTCCACAGAAAGCAAGGACAGGGTAGATATGGAGGATTCTTCTGTGCGCTTAGAAAGGACCGAAGTACCCAGCTGCTACACATCAGGCTATGTATCTAGGTCTGGGGATTCAGAAAGCATGCTGTCTCACCATAAATTCTAAATATAAATTTATCTCCTGATAATATCTGTACAAATAAGAGTAATTGAGCATACAAAGCATTCCCTGTGCAATGAATGTAGATAAAACAAAGGAAATCCAAGTTTGTGGTTTAGATAAATCGAAAGTTGTACAATTTAATTTGCATATAACAAAACCATAAAACCTGGTGACATCTGCACCACAACAGAAATTTATTGCACCTCATTATGACCTCCAAAACAAGTTACATGGTGTATATTTAGTATGAATACATACATGTATATACACTTTTATATTTATATATAAATATAAGTACACACAATACTTAACTGGAAGTGTTCAGCATTTTGTAAAACAGAGGAATATAAACAATTTCTTTCTTTGTAATTCACATTAGAAATAAGGGTAAGCACACTTAACAATTCTACTGCTATTTGAACCACAGAAAATATCACCTAGAAATGCTGATTGTATTTAATAAATAGGGAGAAATTGCAAGGAAAGATAAAACATTGGTTTCTGTTTCTTGTTTTCCCCAAGACAATTATGAATTTGAATCCAGAGAGGAAACAGAAGTATTCAGATACATTATGTATGTATTTTGTATTTGTAGAAGTTCATTGCCTACCGTAACTATTTTCAGCTACCTGTTTCTGTGGTTAGAATGGCACAACAGAAGGAAGTTCAAACATTTAAATAAGAAAAAAAAAATAGTTTATTGCTGTTCATTTATGCAGCTACATGTTTTCCCATATAATTTTTCCTGAAGAAATAATTTAATTTGTCAAAAAGCTAAAAATAAAACAAATGTAATTTACATGAAATGTTAGAGTGGGAATGGAAATAAAATACTAATGATCTTCAAATCAAGTGGGTTACCATGGGGCTCTATCCTGCTACCTGTCCTATGTAACATTTTTATCAAACAGCTGTAGGAGGCAACAGGGTGCACTGACATCAAGTTTGCAGGTTACACGAAGCAGCACGTTATGAGTCAATACACTGAAGAGTAGAGCTTCCTTCCAAAGAATCCTAAAAAGGTTGGCAAAATGCATCCACAGGAATCTTATGAAAAGACAAATGCAAAGTCCAGCACCTGGGAAGTACGCTATGATGCAATGAAAAACTTTTATTTAAATAATTTGAAGCTTTAACAAATGTCCTGCCTAAAAAGGCTAAAGATTTCTAATTCAACATCCACGTGATGGTATAAGCTCATAAATACTGATTTCTCTGTGATTGTAAGTGTCTTAAAGGAGAAAAAAGATGTTAGCTGTAAACTAGTTAATTTACAAATAAAGTGATCCAAATACAGTCTAGTATCTATCAGAAATAGCTATTAATTTTTGTGAGAGAAAATGATGAAGTTTCCTTTATGTTAATATTGCAGAACACCTTAATGAATTTTTAAATTATTTTTATTTTCCTTCAAATGGAGAAAAAAATCTATACTCAATAAAACCAAATCCTGATTTTATTTTCTTTTAATTTTTAAAAAATCTGATTCAGAAGCATTTATTTTGTAATCCTAGATAACCTCTAATCACAAGAAGTCTGTAATAAAGCAGGCCTTAAAATGATGTTTCTGAGGTTTGAGAAGAGTGTTCGAAGTACTGATCCATCCCATCTTTAGAAATCTTCATTTACTCTCCCGAAGTTGTTTCTCAAGATAAAACAGAACTTTGTATTCCAGAAAACTACCTACCAAAATTGGTGATAAACTACAATTTCAAAGTGTCCTCTAGGAAGTACATGTTTCTTTTCCTACCCAAAAGAGGTAATAGACTGTGTTGTTCCTGAAATGACCTTGAACAGGTTGGCATACTCTATGACAATATAGTATTTCTGCAATACCATAAACCTCATCTTTTCCATTGTTTCGAGAAGATAGTTCTAATATATTAAGAAAGAGGCCACTGATTAAAAAGCCATTAATGTATAGACTATATTTTTCCTTATAAATTGGCCTTCAAAATATAACAGAGTATCATCTACCTTCAAAGCCTTCAGATTACTAAACATTGCAGATAACTGAATCAAGATGCTCATAACATGTACATACATTTCATGCTTTAAATATTTATTCCTAACTTCATTAAATTTATCTGCAAGATGGCAGCTTTATCAGGAAGTCTACCTCTAAATAGTTAGCTGAACTGTATTCTAAAAACTTAGCAATGTCAACCCACTGCCACTGTGCTTTGTATTATCTTTGGTCTTTGGTGAATTAATCCTCACCAAATGAATGATAGTGATTGCTTTATGTCTAAATTTTTGTTAATAAGTGTGAACACTAAGATGGATCAGAAGACTGCAGTAATTATTTGATTTGCCTATACCAAGATTTATGTTAATTCCAAGCATGATCTTGTCACATAATGCCAGAATTTAATTTCAAGAAAGGATTATACATAGATTATCTGTCCTATTTAACGAAAAGAATAAAAAAAACCCCATACACACATATCCAAATTTATGTATGAGATATCACATTCTGAAATCATTTTCATTAGCACTGCATAGAGTGTCCTGTAAGATGTAAGAATTAGACACATTGCATTTAAATATAATTCAAATACATCTGCAAGTAACTGAAGTAATTTCTATTTTATGGATTACAACAAACTAATAATCTTAGAGCTGGCTATAAATGATGAGAATAATGTGAGGAGTATAATAAAGAACACATTGACATGGCAAGTATGCTACATGCTTAGTGACATGAGAGTGGTTTACTAAAATATACCTTAGTATGGTGTGATAAAATGATGGTCCTCACAAGCATATAAGAAGAAATAACAGGTAAAGTAATTCTGAGGTAGGATTTTAAAGGGTTTATTTTGTATTTTTGGCATGTTTTCAGTATTAATTTCGCACTGTACACATATATCACTCCACATATGAACTCAGTTAAGGGTTTCATTTTCACATTTCACTTCTTCAACGTTACCTTTCACCTTTCAATCTGCAGGAACAAACCTTTCCACTTTGGTGTTACAAAAGCAATGCTAGAAAACAAATTATTCTTCAGGTTCACCGACCTGTCCCAAATCACACTGAATTTCTTCTGAAAACATTTGTGAGACTCAATCTTTTGGACGCAAATGGCTAAAACTATATGAATTGTCCTTTTACTGACTTTGTTTAAATTTTTAGCTTAGGTTTATGTGGGAGAAGTAGATTATCTCTAAATTATCTTGAAAACTCTATCCTTAAATTTATCTTTAATTCTCAAATGTATATTTTTCTAATGCAGATCGTTTTCAATGCTCTTTTTTTGCCTTTCTATTTTATTCTATTTGAAGCTTGTTTTATGTCAAATACTTAGAAAATCATAGATGAAAGGGGACTTAACTATTAAGATTGGTAATGACATGGTAGCAGTATTTATAATTGAAGTATACAAAGGAAAATTTCTAACTTAAATAGCTAAGATGATTAGCTAATCATAGAATCATAGAATTGTAGAATAGTTTGGGTTGGAAGGGACCTTTATGGGTCATCTAGTTCAACTCCTCTGCTATGGGCAAGGACATCTTCAACTAGATCAGGTTGCTCAGACCCCCATCCAGCCTGACCTTGAATGTTTCCAGAACGGGGCATCTACCACTTCTGTGGGCAGCCTGTTCCAGTGTTTCACCACCCTCCTGTCTGCCTTACATCTAGTCTGAATCTACTCTCTTTTTAGTTTAAAACCAATACCCCTTGTCCTATCACAACAGGTCCTACTAAAAAGTCTGTCCTCGTCTTTCTTATAGGTTCCTTTTAAGTATTGAAAGGGCACAATGAAGTCTCCCTGGAGCCTGCTCTTCTCCAAGCTGAACAACCCCAACTCTCTCAGCCTGTCTTCATAGAAGAGGTGTTCCAACTGTCTGATCATCTTTACTAACCTAATAAAAATGTAATTCTGGAAATATTTTTAAGCAAAAATCGCTGTACTTTCTCACCTACTGCTCCTTTCTCTTTTAACATAAGAAACATAAGCAAGGTCCAATGACCAAAGTTATAATTCATGTAGAAAATGTGTAGAGAATGGAAAATTCAGACAGAAGTCAATGGAACTCCAGGAGTATGGGAAAATAAGCTCATCTTCTCACTTCTTCATTTTATGTGTAGAAATTTTAATATGAATTCTCAGTTGTTTCTTTATCAAAGAAAGGTACGTTGTGGACAGGACCTTCAGCCTTGACCTTTAATAAAAAAGGTTGGTGGAAGTTTGCCATAGGCTCACACAGGTAGAAGATGAGACTACAAACAAGGCAGTTACTGGAAGAACTGTAACATCAGTCACACAGGTGTTTTGGAGGTTCTTTTTTCACTGATTTTTTTTTTCCTCCAAAATCCTACCTTTTGATAGTTTTCAGAATTATTTTGCTATCATTTACAGTGTGAGGCTGAAAGAGAGGGGTCTTCTTGGAAAAGAATATATGCAGCATGCATGCTTTGTATGATCACTGTCAAAAACTTAAGGTTTTTTTTTTTAGAGAAATGCTGTGTGGAAGATCAGCTCTGAAGCTGGAAGTCTTTAGTCCTCTGGAAGCTCAGTCTTCCTGAATTGAGAATATAGCTTTCCTCAGTCTTGAAGTGACACTGCCATTACCTGAGGTGAGCAACCGAAGCATACTAAAATGTGACACTTTACAGACCCCAAAGTTAATCAGATTTCGATGCAGGAAACCCTAGCTAGGTTTCAAGTGCAGAGTGTCTCTACTTGTACCTTTCCTTCTAAACGAAATTAGGGCAAACAGGATCTACTCAGGCTCCAGAAAGATCCCTTGATATCTAATGTCATTGCTTCTCTGGTTGACATATCGATAAGCTGCCTTGAAGGACCCCTACTATAGGAGTATCTATCTTCCATGCTGATAGAAAATGGTAATATTGACTGATGGTAGTCACATTAAACATCACTAAGTAATTAAACACTAATTGAACTTCCTTGTGTGTGTGACTACGATTAGGACTTTGTGTGCTGCTTTTCTCCCTGACAAATAATATAGTCAGTTAAAAGTGCAGTTTTGAAGGAAACTATTCAAGAACTACTAAACTGCAATTATTCATGGGATTAGATAGAACTGAGAAAATAATTTCTATGGTTGTAAGTGTCTTTAAAAAACTGAATCATAAAAATACAGTTCAGACTTAATGCTTTGGATATGTTACAGAGATACAGTACATTAAAAGCAACTGCTAATTAGGGTTTCAAATTTTAATTCCATAAACTAAAGGTTATAGTATTGTGGTGATGATGTGCACCCAATTTCAACTCTGTGGTCAAAAGCAGAAAATTTTTTTATTTGACATAACAGCAAAGTGCCCTAATCATCATGTGTGGGATAACGTTTTATTCCTAGTTTCTTTTAATATTGGTAATTTTACTCCTAAACTTGAGATTGATGTACTTAAAAGTGAAAAAATACTACTGTAAATTATATTTAATATTTCATTATGTTCTTTTTCATCTCAGTTTAAAGAAGAGAACAAAAGCAGCAATAATTTTGGAGAGAGTAAAAACACCTTTTTTTTTACATTTCAGCTGGCTAAATCAAATATTATTATTATTTTCCGTAACTTTAATTTACAGAAAGACCCCGGGAGCATTTATATGTTGTAAAAAAAGTTTGCAAACACTTTGTGTAAAAGTAATATAGATTTTAGACTGACATTCTTAAATATTCTGCTGAAGCAAATGTAAACATGGTATGCATATGGAATAAAAAATATTCGTGCTCACTGGTATATCTGCTGTGTTATTTACCTGAGGTACTTAAGTAATTCTTAGCTTTGTTGTCTATCAAATATGCAAGTGAGTCATTCTCTAGTATTTCAATTTTATAAGCTCAGCTAGTCAACAAAAGTGAAAATAAAACAAAGAAAAAATAATGGAAAAAATGGCATTTGGGATATGATTTTATTTTCAAATTCTTGTCATGTAACAACTGGCACTGTGACCTCATACTCATGTCGCGGTTGCCTCCAGCCTCAAAGACTTCTCTAAATCTGACAGACTTACAGAGTTTATTTATGTTTCCCCTCAGTGTAACTGGGCTCAACAACACATCTTCATCTTCGGACCTGGTTTGTTGTATGCTGGTTCCTCAGGAAAAATAATCTTTTCTCCTTAGGGAGGTTTTTGTTTGTTATGCAGACTTTTATTGACCATATGCAAAAGATCATGTTTCTAATGTTTGATGTTACAAGTCCCTGGTATTGAAAATCTATTTTCTTTTCTTTAGCTAGCATTATTTGTTATTTGCATTTAAGTGTTTGGGGAAATTCTAAAATATTTATTATCTCTTCTTAAATGACTTTAAAAACAGAATAGCCTTTAGTTTTCCTTTCTTTTATGAGGTTTACTATAAAACAGTTTCAGGTTAAACTATTTTCCAGTTTGTGAAAAAGATGTCTTCTCAGTAGCTTAGGAAGCTTAGGACTTTTTTACATGTAATATTTATATTTCTGCCAAACTGGCATATGTGTTTTACTTTTTTCCATTAGATTTCTCTGTCTCGTGTATGCTATTACTGAAAAGTAGAGTTTAAGATATACTGTCACTTCATTGAGTAATAACTCATCCTGGTGACTTTCAATATGTCAAGACAAGAATAAAGCTGGGTAGACAGGGAAAAGAGGCTGGGAACAGGCAATTGGGGTACAGAATAGTTCAGCTTCATTTATGTAAATACACAACCTATAAACCGAACAGGAAATCACTGATTCTTCAAATGTCATTTTAATAATTTTTTGTTGTTGTTTGTAATCATCAATTATGTCTAAAAATTTCCAGGAAAATTCCTTTTTGAATTTACACTAGTAAATATGCTATGGCATCCTGATGACTAAATGGCAACATTTTACATAGCCATATTTTACATTGTCACATAAAAGAGAAATTTACTATTAGAAATGACCTCTGTCTATAACAAAGATTAAAGACCACATGTCCTGTATCAGTGATTTCTGCTGACTGCTTGAACAATGCTACTGTCTCAGCTTTTCAGAAATAGTAATTCACTGTTGTACTGGTTTTGGCTGGGACAGAGTTAATTTTTTTTCATAGTAGCTTGTATGTTGTTATGTTTTATATTTGTGCTAAAAGCAGTGTTGGTAACACAAGGGTTTTTTAGCTGTTGTTGTTGAGCAGTGCTTGCACAGCATCAAAGCCTTTTCTGCTTCTCATGCTGACCCACCAGCAAGTAGGCTAGGAGCACTCAAGATGTTGCGAGGGGACACAGCTGGGACAGCTGACCCCAACTGACCAAAGAGATATTCTATACCATATGACATCATGCTCAGCAATAAAATCTGGGGGAAGAAGAGGAAGAGGAGGATGTTCACACTGGTGGCATTTGTCTTCCCAGGTAACCATAACACAAGATGAAGCCCTTCTTTCCTGCAAGTGGCTGAACATCTGCCTGCCAGTGGGAAGGAGTGAATTAATTCATTATTTTGCTTTGTATGCACATGCAGCTTTTGCTTTACCTATTAAACTGTGTTTATCTCAACCCACAGTTTTCTCACTTTTACCTTTCTGATTCTCTCGCCCATCTCACTGTGGGGGAGTGAGTGAGCAGCTGTGTGTGGTCTAGCTGCTGGCCAAGGTTAAACCACTGCAACTGTCAAGAAAAAAGAGCCAATATATCTGGTCAAAAGTTCAAAGGATTTCAGGAATGGAAACGTGCAAAATGTGAAGGATGATCAGGTATAGGATACACTCTTAAAGGTGATATAACTTAAAAACACAGTGACAGCAAAACAGGAGGCTGAACAGAGCACTCTGCTCCACTACTTGGAGAAATCATCTTACATTGTCCAGTGTGAAATCCTGATAGTGAGAAAATAAGCTCTGTTCTCGTCCATCCTCTCTAGAGTGCCTCAAGCTCAAGGAAGCATTGTCATGTCCACTTGTGGCTCCACTCAAATCTCCTCCAAATGATTTTGCTTACATCATGTTGTTTAACCTTCAGAACCACAGCAATGCTAACTACAAAAATATAATCATATAAACACTGAGATTTTGAACTACCATCACTCATCATGTTTAAAAAGCAACCAATGTAAAAACAGAAGATTCCTTAGGCACATAGATTTGAGACAAATTTCAGGTTAGGAAATCAAATCCCTCTTTAACTAGTAAATCTGTGAAAAAAGAAAGACTTCAAGCTCATATCTCCATTATTGTCTTCCACTGACTATTTTTAGTGTTTATCCTCTTTATATTTTAGCTTTATGGATTCCATTTTCTGGCACATAACTCACCCTACACATCCTGTTTAGCAATTACTTTACCTATCTTACTTACACACACCAGCTGCTGATTGTGGCATCAGGACCTGAACCATGACAACTCTAAAATGCATTGCCATGGAGACTTTTAGTGCTGGAAACCCAATAAAATCTCATCAGAAATAAAATTCAGGGATTTTACAAAGTACCAATGCTTGGACATCAGCTGCTTGATCTGCTGATCCTTGTTCAATGCTCAAAAAACCCTTGCTATTCTAGAAATAATTTTTGTTGATTTTTAGGACTCATAGATATGAAAACTCCTTTCCTTAGTTTTTCCCTCAGCTATTGGTGAAAATAGTCACTGGAAAAGCAGAACTAATTAGGAGAAACTCTAAAAGATTCTGAGAAATCATTTCACTACTGGAAATGCATGCAAAGACATAATGTAGGAATAGTTTGACTCCTGGTTTATAAATCTTATGGTTAAATTGAGATGCGTTCTCTGGGTCTTCTCTCATACCATGAGAACTAACAAATTATTGTTTGTGGTGGATTAAGCTTGACTGGCCACCACGTGCCCACCAAGCTGCTCTCTCACTTCCCCTCCTCAGCAGTACAGGGCAAGGAAATATGACCAAAAAAAACCCCAAAACAACTCATGGGCTGAGATAAATGCAGTTTAATGAAAAACAACAAAACCCAAAAACAAACAAACAACAACTACAACAAACAATGGAAAAAAAAAGCAAAGCCAGCATGCAGAACCAAAGCAAAACCAAAGGAGATTTATTCCCTACTTCCCACCAGCGGGCGATGTCCAGCCACTCCCTGGGAAGCAGTGCCTCATGACTCATAGTGATTACCTTGAAAGACAAACATCTTAATAACAAATGCCCACCCTCCTCCTCTTTTCTCTTAGCTTTTATTGCTGAGCATGATGTCATACGGTATGGAATATCCCTTTGGTCAGTTTGGGTCAGCTGTCCCACCTGTGTCTGCTCCCAACTTCTTGCCCACCTCCAGCCTACCAGCCTTTGGGGGCAGGTTGAACAGATAGTCTTGATGCTGTGCAAGCACAGCTAAGCAATAGCCAAAACATTGGTGCATTATCAACACTGTTCTAGCCACAAGTGCAAAGAACAGCACTATATGGGGTGCAAGGAGGAAAGTTAACTCCATCCCAGCCAGATCTTAATTAGAAGACACTTGGCATATCACAGATTCTCAGTTAAGATCACAGCTTCTTTCTGGTCAAAATAATCATGATGTTTAATAACAGATTTTTCAAATTATTTAAAAATTTAATGATGATTGAATATTGAGTAGCTATTGTTTGCTTGTTTTTAGAAAACATTTCCTCTAGCTGGATCTTGTTGCATTTCATCAAACTTGGTCCTATTAATTCCCTCAGACAATCTCTGCATTTTAACTGCTGGAGCCCACTATTACTGCTACACTGGTTGAGGACATGCATCCTTTACAGTGTATTTTGTACATATATATACATGCATATACAGTATTTTATGTCAGAAGGAGTTTCTCTAGCATTGGTGTATTCTCCAGATTGTGCAATCTACATGTAGCTGTACCATTGTTCAAAGTAGGCTTTTAAGACAGTTTGCCTGAATGTCCTGGAGGGAGAGCTGTGCATTAAAACAAAAGCAATGAAAAACTATAAGAACTACTGGGTTTTGGGGAGACAGTCAGTAAGCTTCCTGTATAATTATAAATTTCTGGTGTTTCTTGGCAGTTTTCTGGCTTTAATGGGAACTCATTCCTCCTACAGGACAGATTTGAGAATGTTTTAGTTTACTTCAAGTAGTTTAACTGCATGAAGTTTCGGATTTTGGTTTTTTTCCCTCCTACTTCTCAAAGCTGAAAGCACCTGTTGTTCAACACCAAAATAGTGTATTTCCTCCATCTTCAATATTTTCTGTATCTCCATTTTTTAGTTCATTTTCCCTGGTTCAGAATTCCATAAATAATTTTTCTTCTTGGAGTACTCTGCTTTGTGTTCTTACTGTCTAAATACATGCATTGCAAATCTCTCCTATTTGAACAAAAATAACTGGTGACCATGGAGGATAGCCACTGGAAGTGTGCTCTCCTGTCCGAATGTACTTAAAAAATAGTACCCTCTTTTTTTTTCCCCCACATTTTTCTATGTAAATTATAATTTCCAAAGTAACTTATTTCCCAAAAAAACACAGATTTTTTTTCTACTAATGTTCATCCTATTAATATTTCACACTGTCAGTCTGACAAATTCAGAAATAACTGGAATATTAAAGGAACGAGGGGAATTACTCTGTGTGCTTTCAAAATGCATGAGGACTGTGAAGCTCTTTATTTAAAAAAGTCAGATCAATCTTACTTTATCTTATCTAACAGGAGCAAAGGTAAATTACAAAGCATGTGGCAAAGACATAAATTAGCAGTTTGCAAAAATTTAGCAATACAATAACTGTGTCAATCACATTAAAACCTTTAAAGTAGTAAAAACAATTTTAGGAAGACTTCTTGTGGAATTAAGATTTACAATTTAAGTTTGTTCTTCCATCAAAAATGTATTTATTTGGCTTCAGTTTGGTATTATGCTACATGAATACTAATGGTATTACTTTAGAAAAACAAAGGTAAGCTTAATAAATCAGTTCATTAGGTCCTGCAGTCATTCATCTTGCTTATGACAGCAACAAATACTTGATTTCTTTAAAAAATACAAAATGCATACCTACAAGCAAAAAGTATGCTAGTTTCAATAGATGATCCAAACTAAATTTTTTGAAATTAAAAGTAAGAAAAAAGTATAGAAACATAGAATGGTCTGGGTTGGAAGGGACCTTCTGTTACAACCTGGCTTTTTGGACACTTTCCAGAACATGGCTCACTGTAGGTGTCCTGATAGAAAAGGGGTCCCCCCTTTCCATTGGGTCCAACCCTCCAGCCCAGTAAGCTGCTCTTTGTGTTAGGGACTGTGGCTCTTTGTTATCATTTGTAGTCAGAAAAAAACTTGGCCCCAGTATCCTCTTGTCTCATCCTCACTCAGTAAGATACTATCACCGCCTGTGAGAGACACCCTCCAGACATACTCAATTTCTGTCTCGTGGCATCTCCGGGAATATTTTTCCTGAATTTTTCCCAAATCAGTAGGGGAGTAGGGGATTGTACAAGTACTAAACTGTTGGGCTTCCCCATTCCCCCATCCATCATCTCAGTTTTAATTAAGGGGTGCAATTGTGCTTCCCTACTTTCCAGGTAGAGTTTCCCCGTTAAATCATCCAATTCCTCTGAGGCATACAGAGGCCATTTCTCCCTCAGGGCTGCAATTTAAGCCAGTTGCATAAATCCCGATTCAGTTGTGGGGGTGATTCCAAGTCTTTTTGTTCTAACTCCTCTGAGAAGTTTTTCTCTTCCAAAGGACTCAACTAAAGTGGTGTGGAGCCTGATTAGTTGCCATTTCGGCAACCAATTGCTCATGCTTGCTTTCTAGCTGTTCCTGCATTACTTTAACCAGATCTTGCAAAGATTTTATCTTTTCACTCTCAACTTGCTTATTCGTTTGCCTTTCCTTTTGGGCAGCCACCAAAGCTGCACTCAAAACAACACAAACCATGACTTTCCCTTTCCCAAGGTTAAATTTGCATTCTGCCATCGGGGACTGTAATCCGATCTGCTATAGCCTGGGGGTCATATCAATTGTTATGTGCCCAGGTCATGCCCTGTGAGGAAGGATGAGCATTATGGCTCCCCAGTAACTCCAGGACAGGGTGGCAGTCCACAGTGGACTCACCTAGAGGAGTCACATTTTTTAAATCCGTCATTGACCCTCTGAGGGTCACTATCTTCCTCCCCAGCAGACTCCCCTCAGAAAGGAACTCAAGAGTCTGGGCTTCACCAGTTACTTTACTTTTAGCAAGAGATCCTGTCTGTGATACCAATTTTATGTTACAACCTGGTTGCAACCAGTTCATGAATCCCTTGGAGTAAATTAAGCTGAACCAACACCAAAAAACTGGTAAACAACAGAGAACAATTTATTATAACAGGGAAAAGCAATAAGGCCAAAACAGTTTTGAGTTTCTCTAAAGAACAACTCCTTAAACAGCAGAGAAAAGAGAAAAAGAATAAGAGAAAAGGGA
>NW_009632629.1:51322-66234 GCF_000690535.1 Cariama cristata
GGTAGGCACGCATGTGCCTCTTTGGAATTCTGTCTTTCGTATAGAATCATAGAATCATTATGGTTGGAAGAGACCTCAAAGATCATCAAGTCCAACCATATATCCAATGCCACCATGCCCACTAAATCCACTAAACGATGTCTCGAAGCGCCACATCTAAGCGTTTTTTGAACACCTGCAGGGATGGTGAATCCACCGCCTCCCTGGGGAGCTCATTCCAATGCCTATCAACTCTAACAATGAAGAAGTTCTTCCTAATATCCAACCTGAACCTCCTCTGGTGCAACTTGAAACAGTTTCCTCTTGTCCTATACCTCATTTCCACTCCAGAGGAGGAGATTCACTTTGGTGGATGCATGCATGGTCTTTGCCTTGAAAGGTTCTGGAAATGGGTCTGGGGTACTCAGGGGGTCTCAAGTGGTTGCATAGCCCCCTCCCCTTTTTTCTCTCATCTTGACCTAGGCATGACCCTAGGTCTGCGCCGTTGCAGTTATACCTGCTGCCCAGGGAGGGAGTTGGCACAGGGAAAAAAGCATTGCCCCATCTACGCAGAGCTGCTTGTTCCCATTGTCATTGAAAACAGTTTCTTTAAGACATAAACTTGTCACAGAATCAGTTCCTTACAACTTTAAAGATCATCTAGTCCCCTTCCCCTGCCATGGACAGGGATATCTTTCACTAAATCAGGTTACTCAAAGCCCCATCCAACCCGCCCTTGAACACTTCCTGTGATGGGGCACCAACAAATTCTCTGGGCAACCTGTTCCAGCATCTCACAACTCTCATCATATTTTTTTTTCCTTATTTCCAATCTAAATCTATGCCCTTTCAATGGTTTAAAACCATTGCCCCTTGTCCTGTCACTAGACCCCGGTAAAAACTCTCTCTCCATCTTTCTTATAAGCCCCCTTTATATATTGATGATTCTGATGTTCTCTCAATATCTTATCTCAGAAATCCTGGGAGAGGTTACCATGGTCTAACATGGCTTCTTAGTATCACCCTTAATGCTGAATCTGTATTATTAAAAGCCTGACAGCACAGTACAAGTTGGTTACTGTTGAATTTAAATATTGCTGCAAATTTGTTGTTAAACTATGACATATGAAGAGAATGAACTTTGGTCTGATCTCCCATTTCCCAAGAATTATCATCTCCATGCATGGCTGATGAGAAAGAGAACACTGAATTTTGTGTGTCAGCTTTACCTAAAGGAAAGTATGAAAATCAAACATATGAATTCAGTGAGGTAGAGTAGTGAATTCTATTCAGCACGTGGGATATGCTAAACTGAAATGATTCTCAAATCTCTGGCACTTCTGAGTATGACCAGAAACAATTGAATGCAGGAAGTAAATTTTACAAGTTCATGTTCAAAAAATTAATTTCTCATTAAAAATTTATCTTAGAGTGAAATTATATTCCTCCACAGGAGACATGAAACATTTAAAACAGATACAGGAGAGTATGAAGAATTAATTTTAATACTGTAAAACTTTGCTTTGGTTACTTTGGTTACACTGATGTCCTAAAATTCTTAGCCAGCTTTGGGATTACATTGCATTGCCAAGTAGAGAGTTGACTAAGGTGAAGGAAAGATGTAATGTGTTCTTCTGAGTACAAGAGTGTAATTCAAACACACACACACAAACACGTGCATGCATACACACAGAGTTTGGAATCTACTCCTCAAATTTTTAACAGCTTTTGCAATTCCACTGTCATTAATTTTTATTCACTGATAATAGCCATAAATTTAATGTTGATAGATGTCTACATTTAGATGCCTGCAATCCAACTCTTCAAATGGGATTTTCCTCACTTGTAATGTATATATCAAAATGAAATTAATTATACCATAGGCAATCTAGAGAGTTAGCTTAGATCCCTCTCCTCCTGTCATTTATGTTATGACTATACCAGTTAGAAACCATTGAGAGACATTCTTTTCTTTTATCTTTGTACAACAGTAAGCACATATAAGTCCTGAGAGTACAGATGTAATCACAGCATAAATTACACAAAGAATGTTTTTCAAGGAATTATTTTTAATATATACTTTTGAAACAATTCCTTTTTTATAAGCATCTATGTAGGTGTGCGAGAAGGATGGTGGCATAGAAGGAGATTTGAGGATTTTTTTTGCCAGTCATATTAACTTCCAGTTCCAGAATAAATAACTTCAAGTTAATTGCTGTCAAGCATTTTATTAAAAGATGAGAACATAAATATTTATATTATAAGTAAAAGGGTTTGGACTTATTTTTCTTAATAAATATTGTATCAATAATTATATTAATGGAAACATTTAGAATTTAAGTAAAACCATATTCATGCAGGTCTAAGTATTAATTAATTATTTAGATTCATCACTTCAAAGAAAATGTTTGACTTTGAAGCTGGCATGTTATGCATTCTTTCAAGCTTACTATTAACAATTCTAAACATAAAATCACATGTACACACCATAAAAGGAAATTATAATATTTTCAAAATCAAGTATGACCAATTAGGAAGTGATACAATTGAGGTTAATTGTTAATAAAGGTGCTTAGTAATGTGACCTTTAATTGCATTTTCAACCCACAAGATACATGGTTTCGTATTTACTGAAAAAAAATTGCATAGTCCCTATCAGGGTTTTAGTCATCTGATATTTAGGTACTCAGTTTTATCTAGATAACTAGGACCCTTTTTATAGCGAATGGAAAGCTACAGGCACCTCTGGAAGGTGTTTCATTTAACTGATTTTAGGAAGTATTGGATTGCCTTCTGACATAGGTGAAAAAACAATACATAATCAGCTTCTATCCCATGTCTCCTTTATTAAATGTAGGATTCAGGACATGCTAGTATTGTTTAATCCAATTGTTGCAAAATTTACAACCAACTTGTCCCCGCTGTGGCTAGCAAGTAGGAGTCTTCTGCTTGGGAGTTCAGAAGCTCTGTTCTGGACATTCAACCTTCTACTCCACTTCACCTCCAATTATTTGTAGCTAGTTAGCATTCACAATTCAAGCTATTTTTTCACCTATGTCAGAAGGCAATCCAATACTTCCTAAAATCAGTTAAATGAAACACCTTCCAGAGGTGCCTGTTGTGATCTATGCTAGATCTAGATAAAACCCAAACTAGGGTTTCTGTGAAGAAGAAATTATCTTGGAGAAAAGAAGGGAGCCTGGAAAGAAGATGACAATCCTGGCTGGATGAAAGATCTGGGAAGTGCGGGAAGATCCCAGAGATCAGAGAACTGCGTGGAGACAAAACCCAGGGAATGCCCAGGGCAGGATCTTCGGCAGAGTGGTACCTCCCAAAGAGTGGTAACTATGAGCAGGAGCACAGCATGAACCAATACAACTTTCTGCCCAGCCTTCCCAGACCCGCAGAGACCTTCATGTTGGCAAATGTAATGCTGCAGGTTAGTGAGTGTGCAAGCATACGAGCAAGTTTGTGAGTTAATCAAGCAGTCTAAATACTCCAGTCTCATTGGGTGTTATCCAGATCCACCATTCCAGACACCTGTTATCCAGATCCAATACTATTTGTCGTTACTCAATTTTACCTGTTAACAGTGCTTGTAGGGTTCTTACCTGTCTCCCACACTCCTGTGATTAGCATCTGCAGCAGGACAGCATGCAATAGCTATGACCTCTCCAGGAGCTTTGACTTCCATGCCTCAAACATTTAACACCTGTGTTACAAGCACAGCAAGGACTCTGCTGATTAAACAGACCCCAGCCTGCTGTTACACAACACTACACGTTGAATGACTACCTTCTCTATTTGTTTCATGAAACTATCCACAACAGGTAAAAACCCGAATAGTAACAGCTAATTTAGAGCATGCCATTGATCAGATATACCTAAGGTTATTTTTCTCCTTGCAGTCCTTACACTGCATTTATTAACATTCAGTTTTATCTGTGCTTTGATTAACTTCTTTTGCATAGCCCTTAAGCAACTCTTCGCAGTCAGTTTGAGTTTTGTTTGCTGGAATAGTCATGTATCACTAAGAAACTTTGTTCATTACGTTTTCCAGGTCATTGATTAGCATAGATCACAACATTGAACCTTGCAGGTATCTCCTGTTATTTTTCCTTTACTGGGAAACTGATAATCTGTTCTTGTATATTTAATACAAGTGGTTATCATTAACTTTGAAGAAATCTTTGCTTTTTTCTTATGACAGCTTAATTTGGGTATGGGACTCTAAGAAGGGCTGTCAAGAACTTTTTTGAAATATAAGCACATTTAAATAGCAAATTACTGTTGTTTATATGCTTATAAATTCCTTCAAAGAATTCTAATACTTTTTAAGACACTTCTTTCTATAAGTCTTGCTGACTCTTCCCATTATCTTTGCCACCATCTCCAATGATTCTGTTCTCTGCTATAGCATTTTCAAAGTAGAGAACCTAAAATTTCTTAATCATAATTCTCCATATTTTCCTAGAGTCCAAGAAGTTGGTTGTCGTCTTTTGTAACATCCCCACTTCTAGTGAAGAATTTCCTAGTTACGTTCCTTCATGACTCATAGGCATATAATATCTGTTTATCTCCACTTATTAACAAATGGTAATAAACCTCCTAAATGAGACAGTACGAGTACTATTCATCCACTTATCTATTTGAAATATCTTCTGCCAGTATTCTCCTATATGTCAGTTCCTCTGATTCTTCTTTCTGATGTGTGAACTTTCTTTTTCATTCCTCCATAGTGGCACTGATGCAAACAATTTTTTTCATGACTTGTAATTGAATCTTCTAGTTGCTGTTCAGACTCCTGATGAGATTCTTGCTTTTGTTGTGATTAAAACATTTTTATTTAGCAGTATTTTATTCTTATAGAAGTTCCCTCTCAAAATAATTTTATGGCATGTCTCATATCAGGGAATTGGTTTTGTTTATTCAGTCTCAGGGTCCTTTTAAAATTTTGTAAGACTCAGAGGACAGAAAATGACCCTACAAAGTAATTTTTAAATATCAGAAATAAGACAACAATCAATCAGTCATTAACACACTTCCAGGGACTCCAAATTTCTTTTTTGATACTTTCAATGTAATCACTGTCAAGACTCAGTTTTACCTAGTTAAAGATTTGATGCTATTAAAGCAGCATAGGGAAAAGTATTAACAAAGTGAATGTTTGATACGTAAAGAAAGAGAAGATAATAGAAATACTTGATGGAGAAATAACCATTTCTAGAGAGAAGGAGACCTGGTGCTTTGTGATTGAATGTTATGTTTTGACACTTTTCAATTCTTTGAAAGCTAGTGATAATACGGAAAATTACTTCTTAGTCTGAGCAACAGCTTAAATGAAACCATTAAAACCTAAATAGTCCAACTTTTGTACGTTAGTTAAATGTACTTTTATCTCTTAGAGCTAAAGTGGATAATGAAACTTGTTACTTAAGGGACTTATCAGTTAAAGTGGAAATTTTGATAATTTTATTTTGCATGTCTAGGGTGTCAGAATTACATACGATTAAAATGTTGCAGCCATGGCTAAGAGGGAGTCCTATGGGTTGTGAATTAATACTGTCTAAGGGAACAAAAATGGAGTTAATAGATATTCCTTTTCCTCTTCTTTTCAATTAGAGATAAAAGTGAATTTCTTTTTCTGTTCCTAAGTGTCTCAAAACACATTTTAAATGATCTAAGAAGAAATATAGATAATTCCTTAACTTTGTAGTCCATTTAGATAAGCAAAAATAGTTACTGTTAAATAATAAAGAAAGATCCTGATAGAGGCCTTAGGGTTAGACACTGGTGATTGCAGAGAGATGCTTTTTTCAAGGGATGTAAGGTTCAAAAGATGTTTTAAGCAGATATATATGAAAACTTGATTGACAGGAACAGAATAACTTCTGGTGTCATTTGGCTGAAGACAGATGGCGGATCTTAAAGTCAGAAAATAACTATAAAGGAACACCAGGCACCAAATAGTGTGAACTGAATTAATAAAAGATGAACATTTGTCTACAAAGTAGATCATGGACTTTAGACTGTGCCTGCAGCTTTCTAAACATACATAAAAATGTCTCTTTCCTAAAGGGCTCTGAACTTAATGGACCGAGTAAAAAAAAGTGCAGGTAAGATAAAAAGTGGAAAGTAACTTCTGCTCTCTTACACACAGAATATAGTGACAGAATAAAGAACAAAAAAAGATGGTCCTTAGCCTTAGTTCAGTAAGATGATTACTGAAATTCACTGCCTTTAAAACTGTTCGTCCTGAAATTAGAGCCCTAAGTCTTTATTTGCCTATCTAGGTAAAGATATCTGCAGCCCTAAAATAGATCAACTCTATTTAATATTCTAGAATGGCTCCAGATACTGAATATTAGATATTTAAATGTGTTATCTTTGAAAAGTTTAACTTTTACATTCATTCTATGTTTCAGAAGATTGCAGTGTATCCAGCTCCCTGATAAGCATGTATTATAGTGATGTTTTTGACAACTCCAACTTAGGCACTGGAAAGTCATCTGAAGAAATTACTTTTAATTAAAAGAGGAGTAAAAAGTGGAAAAACTTCAGACAGTCTGCCATTTTGATGGCACCAAGTGTAGAAATCCTAGTAATATATATTTCTCAGGAATTTTTGTGTCTGAGGAGAAATCAACCAACCAAAAAAAAAAAAATGATACTAAGAAAGAAACCAAGAGAAAAGTGAAGGGATACACATTCAGTGTTGTCTTTAATGATAAAAATGGTACCTATTAAAAGAAATATAATGCTATGATTAGTACTGATATGCAGAATTGGAGAGAAACTTAAATTTCAGACTTGAAATGATTTGTCATTTACCATGAATTGCTGCAAGCACCAACGACAGCCTGCTTCTTTAGAGTGATTTTCAGTTCGTTTTACCCAAGTTCTTTGTTAGGAAGCATAGTATCAGTTTGGTGCAGGTTTCAGTGTTTGGCACGTGCTAAATGCGATGTGGCAGCTTAAACTAATTTTAAGAAAAGATCAGTAATGAACACTGTAATCAACATAGTACCTCATATTTATACTGATAGTAAATGCAATATTAATCTGAGCTCTGTATACTATTCTGTTCTCTAAAGTCAACCACATAACTTAATGTTGACTGCTAGAACAGTGTTGCAAAAGGAGCCTGCAGGGATGGGTAAACTGGTGATCGTAGCAGGCATATAGCTTTTCTTTTGTGCTACACATGCAAGAGATAACTGAAGATTCAATCTTCTCTTTCCCATCTCATTATGAGGAGGGGAAGAGGTGCTGTGTGTGTTTCTGGCCTTTGAACTCTCTTTCTCTGCCTCAGAAACACTTGAGAGCAGTTATCTGCCTACAGCTATAAAAGCTATTAAAAAATTACAGAAGCTCAGATCAGCAATAGCATTTTGCAGTTCAGCCAGGGTTTGCAGCTTGAGAATTGCAAATATCTTGGGTCTGCCGGTGAGAAGTAGTGCCTTTGGGAAGACATTCTAAAAATTGTACAGGGGGAGTAGCCTGACACACAGGCGAGGAAATAGAGGCTTACGATAAGAATTCTAAGGTACATTCTAGTATTTTTCAGAAGTGACCTAAGAATTTAGATGCCTGAGCTCTAAGCGCCAAAATCACTTTTCAAAGCACACAAACTCCTAACCCACTTAGAATGTCTCTGCATCAGCATTTTAGTTCAAATCAGGAGTGCACTTTGAAGTAAATCAGAGAATCATAGAATTGTTTGGGTTGGAAGGGACCTTTAAAGGTTATCTAGTCCAACCCCTCTGGAATGAGCAGCGACAAATCTCCCATTTGCCAACATCCCTCCACTCTCCCCCTGCCCCTTACTATACTTCATATTGCAGAACACAAACTCACCCTCTCAGGACTCTAAGGACCTACGCAGGTTTGCCTTGGCCTGAGTGGCTGTAACTTGTTACAACAGTCTAGAGCTCAAGTGACTGATGCCTGCCCTGCTGTAGCTGAAGCCCTGGGAATACCATATGTGGGAATGCTCTTACTCTCCTCAGCTGTCACAGAGTAACAATCACTCTCTACATTAGGCTCTCTGCAATTTTCCAGCTTAAGCTGGGATCCAGTGAGAAGAAAGCAGACGGTTAAAAAAAAAAAATTATAAAAATAGCCCTAAGTGACCTCCAGATCTGTGAAGTAAGGAACTCCACTCCTAGTCATGACATCATGATGCGGCTCATTCACTGTAAACCTTCCCTCCCATTCTTGAAGAAAACTGCATCAAGCTTAGGACTCAGGGGAACATTGGAAGAGTGAGCATTGCACCACAGAAAAGAGGTAGATAACAGGAAGAGGGTTTATGCACAACAATTTCAACTGTATTGTTATTACTGAGATTTGGGGTTTTTTATTAATTAGATAATGTGGGCTATTAGGTGGTTAAAACATTAACTAGACCAGCAATAAATTCCTGTTGTCATATACAGAGTGTGGTCCCTTTTGACCATAGCAAGATTTTGAGAGAAACAATACCTGCAGAGAAATATTTCAGGCCCTCAACACTGTTTTGCTCATAAAATCCTTGTTCCTTGTTATTGTAGACTTACCATTCGTATCTGATTCTTGATATGTCTTTGGCACCAGAATAAGATCAAAACCAGCTTTATCTTTCTTCATACGAAAGTGATATCAAAATATGTCCAAACAACAGTTGTAAGGCTGTGTGGTAACAAGCTCATTCTGTGCTTCTCAAAGGGGATTTATCTGAAGGGGAAGCTTCCTATTAAAATACGCTCCTTGGCTGACCATTGTCTAGCAAAATTCTTCAAATCATCTATTCCACAAGAGGTCGTGTTTTAGTTTCTAATCTATCCAGAACACCTGTCCTTAGAACTTTCCCCAGTCTTTTCTGCAAGCTCATTCCAGTAGCCTGTTGTCAGAATGCCTGCCAACACTGACTACCTGTAATTTAGGACAAAAGTTCAGTATGTATTTTTTTTCAAAACCCTGCCATGGTAACCAGGTCTGAGTGAGAGCTCTCAGCTGGCAGTTTTTCAAGACCTGGATGATTTTTCATCTATGTATTAGCAGAAGTTCACATGTCCCAAGTGCTGTGAATTTGGATGTTTAGTAGGTTTGCCAGTAATCAAGCAGAAGCTGGAGTTAGATATGTATAGCTTTTGTTTTTTGTGGGGTTTTATTTTGGTTTAGACCTTATGCAACAGAATATTTAAATAAAAACTTAGAAAGTAATTAGAAGTGTCATATTTCACGGCATCTAAGACCTTGACCTTTTTTGCTTAGTTTAATTTCTTTCAAATTTCTTTAAAGGTTATTAATTCATGTTGTCTGTAGTGGATGGCAAGATGAGGTGCAAGTTTATTGGAACGTCAATCATAATTCTAACGATGACACATCCAGTAAGCCCCTATTTAACTGAGGTTAACTTGGTTCATGTTTTTTTGTTTGGGTTTTTTTGTACATTTTTTTGTTTGTTTAGGGTTTTTTTAGGGTCTATTGACAGACTGGGTTAATTCCAGTAAGCTGTTTTAGGTAAGATTTTATTTTAAAATGTTGCAACCTATTTCACGGTCTAAAACATATACACACGCAAAGCTACCACAGGGACATATTGTGCATCTACAAATAGAAAAGCAATTGTTAGATTCACAGAATTTCAGCACAAACTTGGCAGATTTTCTGCCTATTCCTGGCAGTGTTGAATGTAGTCCCGTTAATTTTTTTTTTCTGTGTGTACTAGGCTCAAAGCCAATACATATGCACACATATGGGGAATGCTTGGTACAACCAGATGTTAAGAGATGAATTCTTCTAGTGTTGGCCTCTGTGCCTGAGTCTTCTCCCTTGGCACATTCCCCTCTCTGACTTCTTGATTGGTTCTGCTGCTGGCTGCTGCAACATCTGTTCAGCTGTCTGCAGACTTGGTAAAATGCTACTGTGCTTCTTTATCTTTCTAGATGTCAGATTTCTTTGATACTCTCAGGAGCATGTGTAATTTAAATTTTATTCCATTGTGTTAGTTAATAGGGCAAAGTATGGATTTGCTAAATGATCCATATCAAGACAAAGGCCCTCATATACAGAGGGAAAGAACTTGATCTCCCCATGTCTCTATTTGTTTATTGTAAAACTGTAGAAACTTGTTTATGCATTTATATTTTCTTACTAATTTACATGTTTTTTCTTTTTCCTTTTTTCTTTTTTTTTTTTTTTAGATAATGAGTGACCATACCACATCTGTTTTCAAGAAAAGCTCCAACTACTTACGTTGCATCTGTAAAATCTGTCCCTTTAAAACAGGACCCCCAGTTCATTATTCAAATAATTTCTTTATAAACAAAATGGAATTATACTTAATATTGTATTATTTGCTGGCATTCTTTAATAGTTGAATAGTTTTAATACTTAAAAAAAAAGACGGAAGAAGACCTGGGGTGGGAGAGGGTGTGATGATACATTCAACAATTTCAAGTATTCTGCTGCTAAACCTAGCTGTTATTAACAGCATGTGACTCCTTCCTGTGACTATCAAAAGGCTTAGAATATGTGTGAGGTTTTTATAGGCTTGAAGTGCATGAGCAAGTTAATATATGTTGTTGCATATGAATTAATATTAAACATTGTTTTTTAATCAAAAAATGAGCTGGATCCTGACTTCTTTTTGCCACTTCTTTTAAATGCCATGTGTTTTTATTTTTCTCAGACTGAAATCCTTTCCTTTTTTGAATGGGATTGCAGCATGGCTTGGTCCCCACTTCACTCCACACCAGAGCCACAAGACTCTACTCTTACAGAGCTTCTTCCCTTTGGAATCTGTGACCACTTGAAAGATGCAGTAACTCAGATGAGCTTCTTCAAAGCAAATATTTTTTAACTACACACAAGAGCAGAGTAATCAGAAAAAGAAAGGTTAAAAAAACATTTTTTAGTAGAGGTCAGTAATTCCTTTAAGAGTTAGGTAGGTTTAATTTACGTCGAGTGTTTGAACTCTTCTGAAAACAGAGTTAGTGTTTTCTTCTCATTGCTTTCTCAGTTACTGAAATGAAAAGCTTTGTTTCATTTTGTTCAACAAAGGAGCTTCTTTTGTGTTTATTTACTGTTTATTATTGTTTATTTATGGTCGTGATTTTTTCCTTTTAGTAAAAAGTATGTGTCATTTCAAAATCAGTTTTGACTCTATTGTCTCTGTATATTACTTCTTACACTGTATTTTGAAACAGACAGTCAGAAGCAAGGGTGGTTACCCTTAAAACAAAGGAAAACCATTTTCCCAGCAAGACTGTTTGGCCTATGTGCTTTCCTTTCAGATTTGTGCAGAAATTGGTTGAGTAGAAATAAAGGCTATGTTTAACCTAACCCCAGAAACCTGGGCAATGGCACAGAAAAAAAAACCAAAACAAAACAAAACAAAACACTGAGCAATTGATGTATACATTTTAAGAATGAGATAGTCTTTGGGAACTGGGCTGGAGAACAGGTATCCCCTTTAAAAAGAGAAAATGGAAGATAAATGTGGAAGCATAACTTAGACTAGAATAGTAAAAGAAATCCTCAGAGGTCAACACTGTAGGCAGTCTGCTATAGACTCTTAGGATTATATTTATATATAGTTTCTGATCTCTTCCCAGAGTGATAAATATACAATGACTCATGGTTCTGGGAGTCTTTAGCAGAAGAAAGATACTATTAGTAATACTTTAGACTGTGTATCCCTGGACATAGCAGCTGACAGATTTACCTACCTGATAGTAACAGAGCCAATGAAAAAAAGCTGCATTATACTTGGCATTGATAATGAACTAATTGTAGAAAATATCTTTGTGTCAATGTATGCTGATATGATCCACTTGAATTAAATGTAAGGATTCTGATTTCAAAAGGAAGACTTTTGATCAGCACTGTCATATAGTCAACTTTCTTATACTCCATGCAGTCTAACATGATAATAGATTCAAAGCATAATATAAATCAAGGTTTCATGTTCACAAAAACAGACTTAAAAATTCTTAGATTGAAAAATGAATCACTCAGGTGTTATCACCCACATGTCTATGAACAACCTCAACCCTAGTATTATATATAAATACTAATAGCTGATTTCATCTATGTAAGCATGTAGTGTGATTTATCTGAACACGTCAGTTTCCTAGCTGAATCCTACCCCAGTACAGAAAGTTAATAGAAGGTCTAGTTCATCCTATGTAAGCCATATGAGGGTTTAACTGATAATGTTATAAAGAAAGCCTCTACATACCAGTTACATTTCACATTCAACATGCAGAGAATGTGGCAGCTAGGCTATTTATTTTTATTCTACTTACTCTACATTACATTAACTGCATACCATTCACCCCGGACACTTAATCAGGTATGGGTCCTCTAACCCCCTGCATCATTAACTGCATACCAAAAAGTCATTAATATCTGATTGCTGTTCAGCAGACTTTGTGAAATGAATTAGTGGTCTCAGGCAAATATCCACAACTCAAAAAGCTAGTGCTGTAGTTGATATTACTTTACTCCATTACTGAAAGAGTAAGCAAATAGTGCATAGAGTGGTACATCACCCACTGAATTATACTGTGACTTGTAAAGGTGGTCTCTGCAGCTAAACTTTATAAACCCACATGAAAATTTTATAAAGCTAAATGAAACAATAAGGTTTTTTTGCAGCAATCTGTTTTTAAAAACTGAGATTTTCTGTGTCCATAACTATCAATCAGTTAACATAGGCTATAGACACATGTACATTAGAGAATTAAGTTAGGTGAAGACATAGATAAAATATGTATGTTTTATTCTAAGAAGTCTAAGAGTGAAGAATACCAAAACTCAAAACAAGTCCTGGAACATTATTAGTGGAATGCCACAGCACTTTGAGGACAGGTAAGCAATAATAAAAACTGAGAATAAAACAGAAAGCCTAATCTGGTCTGCAGGGGACATCCTTCCGTCTCCAGCTCCTTAGGTGTAATATTTGAATGAGTTACTGCCTGAATAATTCACTCCAAAACTATTTTCCATGGTCCTAGTTCAAATTTCTATAAAGAAAGTAAATGTGCATAATGTGTAAGTGAACTCATACACATTACTGGGAATACATATATATTTGCTAGAGAGCTACACAATTTTTTATCTGGGATAGAAAGAAAAGATTTTGTTCCTACAAAAAATACAGACTATGATCCTAAGGTTAAGAATTCTGAAGTACACTTAAGGAGTATATTTCAGTGAAGGAAATCTCTCAGTGTTAAATTTGAGTAAGACTGGGAAGCCTTTACACATATTGGTGAACTCTAATTCAGCCTACTATTTTGAATATCAGTAGGACTAGTCACATTGAAAAGATCATTACTCATTAAATTTGCGTAAAAAATAAAATCTGTAAGTCATACATTTAAAAATCAAATTAAAATAAAACCCTATAGATTGTTTTCTATAGTTTATACCTATTTTTGCAATCTATAGAAACTTAAGATGAAATAGAAAAAAAAAAGAAAATTCATATAAGAGTGCTCAAAAAATATTCAAACTTTGGGTCATAATTCCCAAGGACAGTTGGTATTTAACAATTGGTGACATTACTTAAGTGTTATATGGCCACTTATACGACAGTAGCATCAGAGATAATGCTATAATATTATTTATTGATGTCTTGTTGGTATACAATGTCTGATATGACATGATACTAACAGTAAAGAATTAGACAGCTTTTAAAAAGTAATATATTCTCAGTCCCCTTCTGTGCCTACATATTTCATCTACCTGTACAATCGACAATGTCAGATGTACTAGGAAAGCTGTGAAGGAATCAGAAAGGAGTAAGCTTAGTCTTTTATTTATGTATTTATTGCCTGATTCTTGATTCTGTTACTAAAAGAGGAAATAAGGTATCTCTAGGTAGAGCAATGTGACAGGTTTGTCTGCTTGGCAGATAAGTGTGCCTGAGAGGGTGCTGTAAACAAAGGTCATTTATTTAAGAAACATACCTTTTTTCATGTAAGAAATATTAGCAAATATTGGTTTTGTTGCTGAATATTTGGTACATGTTCTTTAAAAATCTTAGGTTTATGGTACATTCTCTCAGTTCTTTTACACACCAGGACACTGGCATCTGTAAGGCTCTGGATCAGAAGAGGATTGAAATATTATGACTTCTACTGTAGAGTGAATGCACCTTTTGCTCTTTCTATTACATTTCTGTACAGTACCAAGCTATACTTTTTACTGCATCATTGCAGCTAATTGCAGCTTCAATTTCCAGTTCACAGTATTTTGAAGCAGTTTCAAGGTAGCAGCTCTTGTAGATCTGCAAATTGTGATAGAGATGTGAGCTCTATTCTTATGTAACAATAAGGTGAGAATCTCAGCACGTGAAGGAAGTGATAAAAATTTTTTTTGGCACTACTTGTATATTTGTTTGCTGGGTGCAGATATCTCAGGATACAAAAAGAAATAAAATACTAAGAACTACAAAGAAGACATTAAATTCAACATCAGAGAATGAAATTGTTTCTACTTGAAAAGAAGTACTTATGATGAATGTGGCAATTACAGTGAACAGACAAGGCAACAAATGAAGGACTTGGAGAATGGTGCAGATAGATAGACATTCATGACAGATGTTATGAGGCTGCCAATGGACAGATTGTCAGACAAATAAGTCAGAGAAGACACTAACAAATACACTACTTTTCAAAGAAGGTCAGGAAAGAAGAAAAATGAGCTTATATAATGTAAATCTATAACAAGTCTATGCTTAACATCTTAAACAATTACAAAGCAGTATATAGAATGATAGAGGAAAGTTACAACATCAAATAAACAAAACTGTACTCTGAAAATTTTTCTTTGTCCCAAATAATTGCCCCCTCTGCTAAATTGTACCCTACAAAATGACTTCAGCTTTACAGAAGTGCTAGAGGAATCAATACCTGTCGCAAGCCGGTCAGAAACCGGAG
>NW_009632630.1:0-14399 GCF_000690535.1 Cariama cristata
TGCACCAGGGAAGATTTAGATTGAATATTAGGAAGAAGTTCTTCACCAAAAGGTTTGCCAAACATTGAAATGGGCTGCCCAGGGAAGTGGTGGAGTCTCCATCCCTGAAGATATTTAAAAGACGTGTAGATGTGGTTCTTAGGGACATGGTTTAGTGGTGGACTTGGCAGTGCTAGGTCAATGGTTGGACGTCATGATCTTAAAGGTCTTTTCCAATCTAAATCATTCTATGATTCTAATTTGTGAGTCAGAGTTACTGAGCCCTGGCAGCAACTCTATTTAACAGTCTTTTCAGGACTTCTTGTCCATGTAATTATGCAGTCACTTTTTGAGCCCACATAAAATGTTATTATCTGTCACATGTCATGGAAAGGATTTTAACAGCTAGAATATGTTTGAAACAGTTTTGAATGTTCTTGAACACCTAACCCTGATAGATCTAAATACCTTTGAGAACCTGATCTTTGGTTCCTAAAGCTGTGGTAATCAAAGGTACTCAGATCAGGCACAAATTGGGTAGAGAAGCCAAAACATAGACCTTCCTATCAAAATCTCTCATGTTCTGGTTCTTATTTGATCTTAGATTGCAAACTCATTAGCTCAAATATTATTAGTACATTGTATTCAAGGGTCTTTGGCACTTAACACAGAGAGCAAACCCTACTGGCCTGATATTTAGCCTGTAACTCATTGCCATTGTCATTGCAGTGAGGAAGGTGACTAGTTTCTCCTTTGCCCAAATAACTCAATGTATACTCAGAAAATGGCAAGAAAGTAAGTGTGCTTGAGGGCATCGCCAGCCCTCATTTGTAAATACTTGCCTCGAGTTGCCGCACAGTAACTGTGTGTACACTATTGTCTTGCACTGCAGCCAGCAACAGTCTTGTTGACTCTGTCACCACCCATGGTTTCAATAAATCCAGTTTGCTTAGCTTTATAGCAGCTTAAGAGCTCATCCACAGTCAGCTACTGAATGTTGATTGAAAGATGCTGACATTCAGATGCAAGGAGAGCTAACCTGATGAGCTATGGTAGTCTGACTATCCTAACTACAAACTTCTGTTTTGTTGAGGAGGAGGGAAAAAAAGCAAAAAATAAAAAAGCAAGTGAGCAATCAGCAAGTTCAACAGAAAGTAAAGAATGGTTTTACTGTGATCATAATATGCTTTTTCTGCTAACGATTACAGAACACTACTACAAAGCAAGTTGAACCTGCAAAGGATTGGTTTTGGTATGGAGGGGGCGAGGGTCATCACATTACCCCCTAAAAGTCACCTTTCTTTTCCAACAGGTTGGGTTACAGCTGGGGTAGGTCCCACCACTGAGCAGCTGCATAAAAGGGTGTTTCCTTACATATCACTTCCCTCCTAGTAAATCAACAGTTATCCATGGATTTCTTCCCATTAGTGATACGCAATGTTTTTATATCAGTAAAGAGCAGCAACAACTTTTTCTACAGGTCTTTCTGAGTAACTTGTTAAAACAAAGGCGGCCTTCAAACACTTACACTGGCTTTGTTAAAAAAAAATAGAAAATAAAAAATTGCATTTTCTGGGCCAAAAATCATTACCCTGCTAGCTGCTGCTAAAAATGGCAAAATCCCCCAAACGATCTCTTTATTTTTCATGACAACCAGGCTGCTTGCTGAGAACTGATCTTTCATTTCTTACTTCTATTTTGGCTTCAACACAACACCTGTTTCAATGAGAGAGTACTGTTGTGATGTTTGCAATTTATACATTGAAACTGTACGTGCAAGCAGGAGGGAATGGGTGTTCTAGCCAAAGTTAACAGTAGTAACAAGTAAAATTTGTGAATGTGCTACGTAAAAGCATTCACCAGGAAGCAGCTGTAGCTGCCATTTTAGCAGTCCTGCTTTCATTCTTTCTAACTTTAGGATCAAATAGTCACCTTAAAGTTTCTGAAGTAAATGCTAACCATGAGACTGAACGATTTTCCTCCCCTTAACCACTTCCATATTGATGCTTAGTGCAGACCCTCGTACCAACACCAAGCACTGAGCTCTAACACCACCCTGAGGTCTTTGGCTTCTTGAGTTAACCTCAGAGGAGCTTGCTCCAGTTGGTATCTGAAGTCTGAAGTAGTTTAGTTTTCATTTTCTACAAGGGTCTTTTTGACTGCTACCACACACCCCTGGTGAAGTGCTGTTATTATCTAAGTTAACTTGGCACTCTTCACTGAACTGTGAAATAATTTTCCTGACTTTTGTTCTGGACTGACTTCTGGGATAAAGAGGGACATGTTAGTGCTGCAAGTTCAGACTTGGGGCTCTGCCTTCCTCCAGTAGCATTCCCCTAATCTTGCCTTCATATATGCTCACGTGTCCTCAGCACAACAATATTTACTCCCTAACTCCGCAGCAGTATTATGAATTTAATTAGCTGCAACATTTGCCAAATGCTTTGAAAATGAATAGTGCAATATAAATTCCACGCATTATTAATATTTCAATTATTTCTTTGCTGTGTTGTAGGATTCAAATGAATTCTTGCTGCCCCTGTGTGTTTCTAGAAAAAAAATCCCCCTACAAGTGCATGCATCCCCAACTGGTTTTATATGATTTGATTAGACTTGAAAAGAAATTAGTCCTCCTCCAATCAAGCAATTCAGCTGAAAACAGTTTTGGAAAGATGTCTTTGTAAAGAAAAAGATTCAACAACACAGACATGTAAGTACTATATATGATACTACAGTCATCAAAATTTGATATTCTAACCTGTGGATGACATGGACTCCATTAAAGCAAACAAGAAACTAACATGTATGAAACTATAGAATATAAAGTATGCGTCTTCATGGTAATTAAACTTTAAGAATGCACCATTTTAATGGGCTTCATTCTCTTTCATCCCCAGATCTGGAAAACCTGTTTCAAAAACTGAAGACTCCTAGGACTAGAAATTTATCTGCCTGTAAGAATACCTAGTAGAATTGAACTGCCAGCCAGTTTACCTTCCTTTTTTTTAGGGTATAGACAGCATCTTCATCTATGTCTTAAAACAAATAAACCAGTGAGAGAATTTCCTCAACAAAAATACCCATAGTATAGTGGAAAGTTTTGCAACCAATCACAATACTGTTATTAGGTTTCTAAACATTATTGTAAACATTAAATAACACAACAAATTATTCCAATATTTGCTGAAGTGTAGAAGGTGTGATGGACTGTATCTTTGCTCATTTATAGGATCTGGAAATTTCAGAAGGGTAAAGTCCCACTGAAATACCAAGGAAGTTGTATTCTTTGTTTATTTAAGACCCTTTGAAACTCCTTGACTTAGTCAACTCCGACATGACTCTTTGAACCTAATTGATTCAAATTCATTTGGTGTCTTAACTGTTGGCCTTTGAAAATGCATGATAGGATCACAGATATGAAGTAAAATGGTTTGGTAATGCATTGCAGGACGAGAAATTACTGTGTATTTTCATTGATCCTTTCCAGTGCATTACTGAAGGATGCAGACTGAAATACCAGCTCAGCGGAGACCCAGAATAATTTACAAATAGGAACTGTGCTGAGTAGCAAAGCTCAACTACATGAAATATACCCAGCTTCTGTGATCAGTACATATCATCACCACGGGTCAAAAAACTGCTCCCTTTGCTGTTTAGCTCTCAAGGTAAGCTAATTTCAATAAAACTCAAAAGCTGGAACAGAAGGGTTCACCTGACTCATATTGGGTGTAGGTAACAGTATTGGTGTTTCTATGACCTGGACATGCCAATTCCTGGGGAAGTACTCTTATCACTTTATTACTAAGTAAAAATTAAAGCTTGTTTTGGACACAAACTTCTTGTTCTTTTTTAATGCCTCTCTTCAGCAGAGAGGTCTGCCTCCCAAGATCCCTCTTGGACATCTTTCAGATATATTTTATTCTTCCATTCTTACATACAAAAAGCCTACGAATGTCAATGTGATGTCTTTTGTCTACCTTCCAATATTTCTGTAAGGAAGATCTGTGCAAAGATGAGGAAACCTTAACAATTACAGTCTCATTTATTACATGGACCAAACATCTCAGCCCTTGTCCTGGTTTGGCTAAAACAGTACTTTTTCTCCTTTCAGAAGTTTTTCTTTCAGTTAAGTTTCTGCTAAGTAATTGCACTTTCTGAAAGTACAGCTACTTGTTTTTCAGACACTGTCTGCTTTTCAGACTTGATAATGCTCGATGTTTATAGTTGCTACTGAAGTATCAGTAGGATTGGTATGCAGAGAGGTCCATGTTTGTACTTATCCCCATGAGAACCAAGGCCATTGCTGCCCCTCTTTTGTTAAGCAAGCAAAAAGTCATAAAAGGGTCGCACCTATGGAAAAGTGCAGACAGAATAGGTGACCAAAAACTGACCAACGAGGTATTCCATCCCATCTGTGTCATGCTCAGCATAAAGCTAAGAGATCACGAGTCTCGCTCTCCTCTTTCACGGCCGGCATCCCTGTGGGACTTGACTTGTTCTGCCTCTGACCCTGATCTGTGCATCCCTGAATCTGGTTCCTGTCGGCTGCAGAGTTCGATCCAGGACGTCTGGGTGACCGCCCTGCTGTGGCAGCGGCACAAGCCCCTGCGACCTGCAATTCCCTGACCATCATCGGGAAACTCAGTATTGGTTTTGAATACTTTTTCCTTTTATTTCCATTATTAGTAGTATTAGTATTAATACATTATACAATTTTCCATTATTATTGTAATATTAAAGTAGTTTTATTTTCCAATCTGTAAGTCTCTCTCCCTTTTCTCCGTCCTTTCCCCCCCTGGGGGGAGGGAGGAATTAATAGAGAGTGTCTGCTGCCCATTTTAAGTGCCGGCGACAACCCTGCATAAGGAAGTAATCACCATTTAAAATTGCATATTCTGCTTTTGAGGTGAAATGTCATAGGAAGAGCAAGCTCTGAGGGTTTCAGATTTATTTGTTTATTGGTTTGTTTTTAAAGGAAAGGAGAAATTCTGCTCAGGGAGTTTTCCACTATAGACAGATCTCCACATGAATCCCTCTGTCTCTGTATCCTTCCTAGGGAACCTGAAAAAGAGTCAAAAAGCAGGCATGGTGGAAGGTGACCAATAGTGAACTGAGCTAGGACTTGTCTGCTTTAGGTCATCGACTCCAGTGATGCTGTCCTGGCCGACAGCAGAACAGGGGCCACACAAAGCATAACAGCTCAGAGAACATGGGGGAAACATTCACTTACTTTAAGAGGCAGAAGAATAACTGGCTTCCCAGTAGACCCTGATGATTACTGCTACAGTCCTTGAAGGGTGAAGAAGGAAGTTGATGAAGACTACTCTAAACCAATATGAGTAAGCTGGGACTTAAACTTTTTTGATGCTTTCCACGAGTGTTACTAAAATCCAATATTTATATGGGAATTCCCTAGTGAATAGACTCTATTATGGGGAATTTGTTTTAAAATATTCGCTGAATTCACTAGTAGAAATACTGTTTTAGAAACTGTAGACTAGGTTTCTGTGTCTCAGTTCAGTAGTTTATAACTGCGTTATTCACCCTATAGCAATACAAGTACTTTCAAGGAGTTCATGTGTGAAGGAAAATTACTTCTGAAACACAGGGAATAAGCTACATTTACTGTGCATAAGCCTGTAAATATTTCCTGTAGCTCAATTGTAAATGCCGGTGATCTCTTACTGCTAAAAAAAGTAATAATAACAACAGGGCTCTCATCATTGTTCCTGGTCTCTAGTTCCCATATGGTGTATAGATTTATTGCCTCTTGGTTTCTGCAGCAACTGAATTTTGCTTCATTGTGCAAGAATACTCTCATCTAGGAGTTTGCCACTTGTGTGGCTTTTCTTCCTCCTCTCTCACTGAAGTGCAAATTATTGCAGACCATCACTCCGTGTTATAAAGGATTTGAGAAGATGATTAAGAATTGCTTCCCTGGACTGCCAGTTGTTTACCTTTGTTAGTACAACTTGTATTTACAATCATACTGCAGATCCAAATGGGACACATTGTCCCAAAACTGCTGATCACAACAGTATTCAAACCACACAAAATTCTAATATTAATTTTCATTCTGGTTTTATATAAGTCTATTTAGCTTTTGTCAGAACTAATTTAGAAAAGGTAATTCATTTTGGAGCAGTCACACCAGGGTTGTTTAGATGAGGGCAGTTTAATGAAAATGATCATAACAATTATGAAATGACCTTTTGCTATTTATTGGAACATGAATTTTATGAGTGTTTCCCCAAGGAAAAAAGTACCAGGTGGCACAGAAGAAGGGTAAAATACTATATTAAGGATTAATTTACATTTCTAATTATTTCAGTATTCATATTCTTCAAATTTAATATTCTGGTCTAGCTTAAAATTTCCTTCTGCCTGCTATGCCCCCCCTATTGTATGTGGCAGACTCCTGTGGACCACCCCAGAAATACTATTGACTGTAACTGGATTGCCTGCCAGGGAGCTGCTCATAGAGGTGAAGTTACTGCAGCCCCATGGCCCCAAGTCCGGCCAATAACAAGGCTAGGCATGTTTCCAATAGGCACACACATGTATAAACCACGTGGAATCCATACAGATCAACAGAGAAAACACAGCTCTCATGCAAGCACAAACAGTACCAATAGACTCATCCTGTTCCCCCCTCTGGCTGATCAAGGGGACGGGGGGTTAGTGGGAAATACATACTTATATAGATATGGATCCTTCCAGTAACTGGTCTTAGACATTCAGTCTATCCAAAACCAAGCTCTGGATCCTTGGACTGCCCCGCTACCGGCACTTGGGCGTACGAGCCCTCAAAGCCTACAGACCCACTCCAGTTGCGGACTTGCTTGCACACACATACACACACACACACACACACTGTGGATGCCTCCAGTAACTGGCCTTAGACACTCAATCTACCTAGTATCTGGCCCTGGATGCCCTAGCCTCCTCGCACCCAGACACACACATGCAGGTGGGCTCAGATGACCTCCAAACCCCATGGTCTCTCCAGTAGCTGGCTTGGACTGCCTCATCCCTCCAGCAGTCAATTCACTAGCCTCACGTCTCTGCAGTATTTGACTCAGACTTCTGTCCATCCCAATACCTGGCTCCCAAGTCATGTATCTCCCTCATCATCTAGTCTGGTTTGATGTTCAGTAGTGCTCACAACATGCACACACTCCAGTCTCTCCAACTGCCCACACCATAGATGCATGGCCCTCCAACTCATGGTTGTTGCACTCAGGGCTGCACAGATATATGTATACACAGAATAGTAAGCCCCTCATCCAGCAAAATTATTATAAATGGAGTTTAATGAGGAGACAGGACAGACACTATTAATCAGGTGTAGGGCACGGTCAGAGAAGCGTACTGACCATCCACTGTTTAAATGTGACTGTTCACATTTATCCCCCTATCTCTCTATTTTCCCATACTTGTTCCTCCTCTAGTCACCTCAGTCCTTCCTTTTCCCTGCCTTTGTTCCTTCTCCTAACCATCTCATAATAAGTTTTGTACCATCCCATGACACTTACCATCCATGATCCCTTCCTGAGCCCCATACCCCAGAGCAGTAACCCCCCTTTCAGTCTATAAGGCAATCCAGGATCCTCTTCCATTAACTCACGGTGATGGATCATGGATCCAAGGCTCTTCTGGGACAGCCCTGGGAGCAGCTGAGGCTCGTTTGTCTGATCGTGTTATTGGGGTTGTTCTGCGTGCCATTGTTCCTCTGCATTTGTGAAAATGAACCTTTTTTTCTCATAACTGAACACCACCTACTTTGGAGAAAATCCTTCAACCATCAGCCAGTGATGCTGCCACATTGAAAAGGTTCCTTAGCCACTCCTAAGGTGTGGCACGACTGAGACACTGTCTCCTTAGCCAAGGGCCTTAGAAATGGCATAAGTATGGCCTAAATCTGTCTGTCTCAAAGCAAGGAGAAACTTGAGCTTTTGTCTTTCCCATTCTTAATAATTTCTGCTAGTCATTAAACTGTAAGCACATATGCTAGCCTCATTGCATTTTAAAATAAAATGGCCATAAATTAACTTGCAGGCAGTCCAGTTTTGAAAGATACGTTTTAGATATACTTCACACGTAACAAGGAGTTTAGGCTATTGCTGCAGTCAAGGCACAGGGACAAATAGCTTTGGTATCCCCTCGTAGTCAGGTAAGAGTGGTGCAAGCACTGGGAGGATCACCTGAAAGCAGAGTTCTAGACATGGGAAATTTTAGAGTCAGTCAAGGTATCTGACAGGTTTAGAACTGTCCAGTGTGATAATTGATGTTCCTTTTGGGTTACTGCCTTGGTATCTTCTGCTTCTCTTTTGCTATGGTAGACCACTAACTTTTGCATAAACATTAGAAAGGTGACATTCTTTAAGGACATTTATGAAGTGCCATGGCCTGAGAAGACCCTCCAGAACAACTGTTGGCATTTTCCCACTGTCCATGTAAGCAAGGCAAGGGGTAAATAAAAGTACATTTTCTACTGGTGAAAAGGATTGCAGCAGTAACAAAAATTACAGCTGGGAATTGGGAAGTGGAATTAACAGAGCAAAACTGCAGTAGTCATTCTTATAGCAACAGTTCATAAATGGCAAGGTGACTTGGAAGCTTCTGTCCTTTGAAAAGGGAAAATAAAGCATCCAGTGTAATGGCAACTGTGAAGAAGAAATAGGGATTCATGCCTTTACTGGGAGTTGGAGAGCATGTCTGGTTGTTTTGATTTAATAATGCACATTTTTCTCAACTCTACTATTAGGTTAGTTTTAGTTACCATTTCTATTTCACTAGCTAAGGTGAAACAATATTGGGGTGTCAATGAACAAAAGTGATTCATTGTGTATATGTGTATGTGTGTGAAATAAAACATTGAAAAAGAACTAACTTTCAGGGTAATATTTACCAATTAGCTGAATTAATCTGGTGACTTAAGAATCCATTTCAGAAGTTGAGGGACTGTGGAGGTCAGATGTACTCTCAGTGCAATGCCATGCCATATATGCATATCTGGGAAACCTGGATGATGGTAACCACCATCCTACAAGGTGCTGAAGCTTCACAACTGCCTTGTGGTAGTGTATCCTGAACCAACCAAACTTCAAGGCACACATACTCATCCTTTTGGGACCAGTTAAAGACAAACGGTCTGCCAGCATTCCTTATTGACTTCTATGATTTGGATGGAACTTGTCTGACAAAAGATTAGAAAGCTACCAAGGCTGAAGAACAAAGTCCAAACACAATTTCTTGTCTTGGTCTATTTGATCTCAAATGCGTATTACTCTCTTCCAACATTTTCAGTCGATGGGGTGTCTCTATTGTCTTAGAGTGGATGCCAAAAACCGGAGAGTGAGGCTGAAAAGTTAATGCCAAGGAAGCTGAAACGTAGTTTGAATTACTCAGGTTGGTGACATTGTTATTAATAAATTATCGGAATTGTTGCAACTGCAAAAGATAAGAAATGTGCAGAAGTGTCCCTCAGTGCCATGGGCACACAGTAAATAGCTTGCAGTCATTTTTATCTCGAAGAAATTCAGAATTAATTCATGATGATCTATTTCTCTAAGCAAAATAATTCACATGAAAGTAGGTTACATTGATTACTGTGTGTTAAAATGATTAATTAAAAGTTTTATGGGTTTTCAGTTTGATTTTAGTGTCGCAACATTATAAATCAGGCACAACTGCATTAGCACTGATAGCTTGGTGCTGGTTTAAATTGGCATGATGACAGGGGACAGAAATGTAAAGGTTCAGAGGAAAAGCAGTCATGTCCTAAACTGAGTCCTGTTTACGGAAGTGACTCTGTACTGATTCGTACCAGTAGGGAACTGCAATTCCAGTTTGGAAATATGACCAAATACGGAATAAAATAGTATGCCAGGAAAAGGGTTGCATTCTGTCCATCTGGAGATGCAAAAAGTCTCTGCAGTTTTTTTTCTGACTGTACAAATAAAAAGAGTTTGGGTCAGTTGCATGCAAAATTAAACACTTGTCTAGACTGGGGTCATCAGACCAGGAATCTTGATCTGAACCCGTCACCTTAACTTATGCTTTATATAATATTGAATTACATACTCTAGACAATCTATAGCATCTCTACAGAATCAAATTGAAGTAGTGGGATCAAGTGCTAATAGCTTAATTTTCATTTTTTAAACTTTTAACCGGACTACTAAACCCAACATTTATTAAAGTAACAGTCTATCAGCAATAATTCTTGCTCCACAATAAAGTCCCAACAGGCTATTTTGAAATAGCATTGCACTGGGGACACTGCTCACATAAGCCCCTCACCATCTTCACAGTCCAATACTAATAAATCTAACTCCCCTTCTTCCTGCACACAGCTTTTGCTGGCTCCTAATGAGGTCCCAGCCATGCTTCTTCCTCCATCCTCTATTCTCCAAGCCTTTCACCAATTTTGGGGCCAAGTGTTACAGCCAAGGCAGTTTTACAGATCAGACGCAAAAAGGACAATCCTGATTTTCCTGTGGCCTTCTTGTGTTGAAGGCTGACTCAACAACAGATCTAGATATTATTTGGAGCAGATAGCTGTCTGGAAGCCCAATGCCTAAAGGCAAAGCAAACCCAAAGAGCTACAAGTCAGGAACTTACAATGAGTGGTATTCTGTTATCTGATGCCATGAAAGAGGGGCAAGTGGGGAAAAAAAATGGCCAGAACTGAAATGTGTTTGTCTGCATGTTCAGTGTTTTGAAAGGTATTTCTGTTAAAATGAGCTAATCATTATGCAATTACAATAACATTTAGAAGTTCAAAGGAGTTATCACCCTCTACATGTGTATGAGATGACAAGTTACTCATGGCTTGTAAGGCATAGAGGTGTAAATGTTAGATGCAAAGTTTATAAAATATGGAGTGAAGAGAGATGTATCTGTGTGAGAAGCTTTTTCAGGATAAGTAGGACACGAAAAAGTGGTTTAAGAGTTTCCTGTGACCTGAGACATGGTTTAATTCTTCTTCTATTACATAAAATATTAATGGTTAGCAAAGTTTCTGAATTTAGCATAGCTGCCACTACCACAGAGAGAGGTCCATCCAGGAGGTATTGAGCAGAAAAAGGAAATGGCATGAAACAGAGGTAAGTGGGAGCAAGGAGTAATGTGAGGCATGGCCAACAGGAACAGCTGGAGGAGTATGAAAAGTTTATGGAAACAAAAACCACCAACAGATCTGCATAACTTCTTACCATTCAGCAAGTTATAAAAACCTAAATTGTGAGTTCAAGTGGCTGCAAGAAGTAGAAAATAATTTTCTGAGTTCAGAGTGTAAGGGCTAGAATCCATATTTTAAATTGGAATCCAAACCCTGCTGCTGCTTTCCTAACATAAAGGTCACATATGGGACCACTGGACAAGGACAGTGTCTTTAGCTACAGCAGAGCCTGTCTTTATAACTGCAGAAGGAAACTGAAAAGTCAACCTGGTTGTGTTTTGGTAGGTCAGTGGGAGTTCTGCAGTGGGAAGCCTGACAGCAGCCCAAGAGTTAATATAATCCCTCCAGGTCCTTGCTGGAGTGACAAGTCTATAATGCAGGCTCCAGCCAGCAGTGAAAGGGATAATAGTGTGTAGGCTGATAAAGTAAGAGCTCTGCAAGGATTAAATTGGCTACACAGCTTCATTCCCACATCTCATAAGTGAGGGTGTCTCATTGTTTAGAAAATGATGCTGTCTTTTCCCTGACAGCACTGACTAGTGGAATCTGGCTTTAACGCAAAGCAATTTCCAAGTTTGCTTCTATCATGGGGCAGCTGGGAGAAATCATGAGCTGGCTTATCCCTAATGGATTCCTTTCTCTCCAGGTTGATTGTACAGCAGAACAGAAATGGTTCATGTGACATGCTATGACCACATGGCCAAAGGAGCCAAGAGTCCTGACATCCTCTCTAATGTGTTTCTAAACCACTTTCCCCTCAAATGGGCAGGTGAGTTGAATAGATACAGAGCAAACCTTCAATGACAAAGAAAGATGACCACTGGCTGGGATTCACAGGTACAGGGTGTGTTATTGCCTCAAACTCTGAGGACTTCTGGGCGACAGAGTTAATTATAGCTTACAGCCATTTGGCCATGTTGGCTTAGGTAGAGCTGTGGACCCCTTGGGTTGTCTCATGACATCCTCTTTCCTTTTTGCTCTGGGTAGTACGATGGTAACAGTTATAGTTAGGTGCCTATAAGGATGTGCACGAGGAGGTAAATACGTAACACTAACCTTTTTGACTCCAGTGTGCATACATATGCAGCATGTGAAAAGTAACAGTGCTTGTACTTATCCATTATGACACATCCTATAAGATTGGTAAACATGCTGACAATATAGATCATGGCTCATTACATTCAATTAGAGCACACATATACTTTATATTCAGTTGTGTTAAATTTTTGACCAAGTTTCCAGAAACCTGTGTTCTATTCTTGATGTCAGAATTGACACAAAAATTGTATCAGATGGAGTCATGTGTATTTTCTTTAAGATTACTGTCATCATAACTTCTGGGAAAACTTTCTAGTCCCAGGTACTCAGAAACATGTCATTCTTAAGTTTCTAATACCTAGTACTCACTTAAAAGCAGAAACTGGAAGTGGATCAATTGCCACATCTTACTCTGATCAGTAAAATTAGGCTGTATGCTTGATAAGGAATAACAAATGGTTTATATCCTCTGGTCCCTTATCTTTCTGTTCTAAAACACTGAATTATTAGTAATCAGGCTTGTTTGGATCATCCAAAAAGTCTACTTGCTACTGATTAAATTACTTACAGGGAATATTTCGGGGTTTCAGTTAGTTAAGTGGGCAGTCATCGCCTGAGATCTAGGAAAGCAACATTTTCAAAGGTTCTTAAGGAATAAATAGATTTTTGTATCAACATCTATCACTTTTGTAGGATTTAATTTGACTTTCCAAGGAAACACAGACATGTCTCTTCTCCTGTGACAAATTTTTCTAGGGCAGGTTAAGTGGATGAAATACATGATGGAGAAGAGACGACATGGGGCTATTTTTATTTCTTTAAATAGGCAAAATATCACTATGAAAAAAAATAGAAAGACTTCTGTTAAGCAAACATTCCAGATATAAATGAAGTCTGGTTGCCTCAGTGATGCTAAAAAAACATTGGTTTAAACAGTAACTAATGTAGGAAAGAATTGATTAACACTAGACCAGGTTCAGTCATCACATCAATTCACAAAGAGAAGTAAGAATGAAGTGGAGATACTCTGGTCTGTACTTACTAAAGGTCTGGGTCTAAGTTTCCTACAGAACAAATATCAGCTAAACAAATACCAACAGTTATAAGTGGGGCTTTCTACTGGTCATTTAGATTTAAGTGGAATTTTCCATAGGAGAACTAGAATAAGGCATTGCAAATAATCTGAAAGAAAGCTGCAAGCACGATAGTAGTAATTGATAGTCTCAGATGAGCATATTTACCTTTCACAAACATTAATTTCTGTACTATAAAAGAGTAAACATCTAAGCTCATAGTCTGAGTCACTTCCAAGACTGAAGTAAAATAAAAATTTTGAATGGATCAAATACAGGATTTTTTTGGACTACCATTCCCAAAAACATGCCAGCGCTAATGCATAGATATATACTCAGAATATTTGTACTGGGAACTTTATAAAAGTGACTACTGAGCAAGAAAACTGGGGTCCCTCCCTCATCCCCTTCACAGACATATATTTTTGGTAAAGGCAAACTTATCTAGAACTATTTCTATGCAAAAAAATGTTTTTGTAAAGATAGTTTCAAGATGCAAGCTGTATTTTTCTCTTCAAATCTCACCCTTAAGAATAACCTACAGCCTAGTAATCATAGCATTCAACTATGAGGCAAAACTAAAGTCATATTCTGAGTGAAACAAGCTAAAATTGTGATCCCTGAATTCAAAGATGATTGAACCAACAAGCCCATGAACACTGAAACAGTAGCATCTTCCTTTACCACATGTGCGTTTTACTTTTTAATGGATATGAAGAGTTAAAACGTAAAAATTTTTGACTAAAAGCAAATACCTAAGTAGATACAAAATTAATTTTGTAACCCTGGGCTCTCTGCATGGGACATCGAAACATCATTAGTAAAGTTTATGGCACAATTCACTTTGCCATACACATCTAAAAAGGCATGATGAATCACTCTGGAAGTGCTCATTTCTTTCTGCTGAATGAGAGTTTCCTAGGGGGAACAGCTGAGCTACCAATTGCAGATGTCTAAAGCTAGATAAGATAAGTCTTACTCACAACATTTAAATCTCTTAATTTATTTTATCAAAGAGCTTTCCTCGCTGGATCTATACATGATAGGCATTTATATAGCACATTATAGTCTCCAACTACCACATCCTAAAACGCCTAGATCTTGATCACGAGTAAGGTTGCCAG
>NW_009632630.1:14430-27755 GCF_000690535.1 Cariama cristata
AATTAAACAGTTCATGAACATTTTCTGAGATTTACCAAGGGCAACATATTTCAAGGAGAAGTGAGAATCTTAATTCTGATTTCACTTAGAGTAAGTTTGTAGAAAAGCAGAGCTTTCCTCACTTGTGCCTGGAATTAACTCTCACTGACACAGATCCTAGGAAGCAAACAGGGGGCTACCATGAGCCAGTTTCCCATACAGATTTGTAACCTTATAGTCCATTTGAGGACACTTGCATGCCCTATAGCAGAGGTAATCATAGGATTTTTCTTGAAATGGCCCATTTGTCCCATTTAAGTCATATGCAGTTTGCTATCTCATAATAGTGGTTATGTTATTTGAATCTTGAATTTGTAATCTATAAAGAAGATTTAGATAAATTGGTATAATGAAATGACTGCCCTGCAGGGGCCAGTTTTCTATGAACACAGATGGGTGGTAATTGTTGGACAACACATATCTGCTTACCTATTCTGTAATAAAAATGACTGTGGAAAAAAAATTCTTTGTTACTATCTTAATTTTCAAGTTTTATCTTTATGTTAATCACAACGTTAGCTGTGTCAGATGTCTTGATGAAGCTTTGTTGTTTTCAGTTGCATTTGCACTTTCTTTCCAAGTAGTGTAATGTCCACAGGCTAGACTTTGGATAGACCTTCACAGGCAGGAGCAGAGGGATATGAGCTCCTCTCTTTACACTTCTGAGCTGGTTATATATGAACTAGCTCTATTCCGGAAGCTAGAAAGCTAGAACATCATAGCCCAATAGTCAGTTTAATATACTCTTGATCGTGAAGTCTCACTAGCTTGGGCAGAGCAACAAAACACCGAAGTCCAGGAGGCAAAGACAAAGCAGATTGTTGCCTAAAAGCAGACAGTGTCAGTAAAACGCTCAGGACCTCATTCCCAGCTGCACTTACAGAAAGGCAAAGTGAAGTGACTGCTGTTGCTGAGATATGTATTGGGGCAGATGGAGTAGCAATCACTCCCAACAGCCAGTCATCACTCTCAGGTGTCCCAACTTTGGGACGGTGTTTAAATGTACACCATTTCAGCCAAGCTAAGTAAGAGGTCACATTCAGTCCTCACTGACTGGTTACCACCTGTGTTGGACAGCATGCTTCCTGCTTAGGTCTTGCTTGGTTCCACCTTTATAGAAAAATCTGCTCCAAGAAGAATCACTTTTCTTCTCATTCCTTCTTTGCAGTAACACCTTGTGTTTCAGGACTCCAACAGATGCCTATGCAAGAGCAACAGGAGAAACTGTATGCATTGCTACTTAGAAGTTTTAGCAAATAATCCAACCTGAATATCTTGCCTTTCTGGGTGCCCCTGGAGATCGGAAATGTGTATGCATATATGATTAAAGACACATCTTCTTCTGCCTTAATTAAACTTTCCTAACTGTTTATCCTGATCTACAGTAGGATGTGCAATCAGATTGACATCTTTATCAAACTCTTGGGTGCGTTTATTATGAAGCTGGTATCCTCGTGAAGGTAGCATAGAGGAACTGAAGTTCCTTAAGGTAACTTAAGTTACCTTAAGAAGCTTTCCTGATGAAGAAGGTAAAAAAAAAAAATAGAAGGAAAACAGTGAGTCAGGCTTACATTGTTGGTAATATGTCAAGTGTCACAGGACAAACTACTGTAAGTGGAGAAAAATTGATGTGAAACTCCTTAAGAGTCCTGGACTATTACTTTCAGGGCAGAAGTTCCTTTCTGCACAGAAACAGGGTCCATAAATTTTGCTTTTTTAGAAGCATCTGGCTTTTTGTCTAACTGACTGAATCTGTAATGAATGTGACATTCAGAGTTTTCTCACAGATTTGTCATGCTGTATCATTCCAAATATTAATTGCCAGTAGAAGCATTACTTTTTCATATTTTTTTTCTTGAATCAAGGAGGGAAAAGTTTTACATATAAGATGACTATGACATTTGTTTACATCAGGAATCAGTGCAATGTTACCAAACTAAAAATTAAAGCAGAGCTATTCTTCATTTACACCTTTAATGTTTCGAGGAGGGTTAAACGTCATCACATAGTCACAAAGTAGGCGAAAAAGCAAACAGAAAAGATAAGCTAGAGACAGCAAATAATACCACAGGAATCAACACAAGAAGTTGCAGAACTCTCATACCTTGCAGTTCGAAAAAGATGCCAAGAAATTGATTGATACAACATTGGATTTTGGATTAAACGTTTTGGCACTTAGAAGGAATTTCAAAGGGAGCAACCTAAGGAAATTTTGAACAGTTGGTGAACATATGAAGAGGGCACAGGAATAATGCAATTACCTATAAGCTACTACATGTGGAAATGACTAAGAACTGCAGTGTAAGATTGAATCCAACAACAGTACATTTTGCAAGAATTTTCCTTTCAGGATTTGTTGATGAATTGCCTTCACTCTGGTAGCCTGGGATACAGTGTTGTGTATGTTTTATAACAATTATATCAGAGATCCAGAAGGAATAAAATGTTTAAACCTGTCCCTGAACTGAATGTACAGTCTCACAGATTCCTTTTAACAAAGGTGAGTGTCCTTACTTTTTCCAAATTCAAACTAAGGGATTTTTTTAAAAGTAGCTAACCCATTATCTTGAAAGAAATACCTTCCTAAAAGTCTATGGCTCCAATTCCAAACAGAAGACAGCATCAGGGACAGTCATCCCACTTAATTGCAAAATAGTATTGAGAAGCAAGCTTTTTGGGTGCAATTTGTGTCATCCAGACAACTACAGATCCTCAGCAGGGAGTTAGGGACACCACTACAGCAACACTACTGGGTCCCTTCCAACTCTCATGTCTGAGCTATAAAGCTTTGCATATGTGGTTTCTCTCATCCTAGTGTAGAAGTTTAAAGCCAAGGAAAGCGTGGCCTAGAAGTGCCCATTTATCTCCACTGACATGTTGGCAAGTCGGCATGACTAGCCTTGGCAGAGATACCTGTGACTGTCTAAAGGCAGGAGGAAGGAATCCTGCCCCTTAATTACCTCAGTCCTAAAATTTCTTATCTTTCCTTGAGATCTGTTGAGACTGTGTTGAGCTACTGTATTTTAGACTATAGTGTTTCATCTGTACTGTAACCAAAATGGGTCAGGAACTCTTCTCCTTCAACATACTGGCATAGCACGGCTCTCAGTCATTCAGCTAAATCCTTCCCCTCCCCTCAGGGCACATGGTCTCATCCAGACTGCTCCTTGAAAAATAACCAATGGCTTGTGCTAGTTAATGTGAACAAATCTAGAAATTGGCTCAAAAGCATGGCCAAAACCATGCCAGAAACCATAATAATTCAGCTGTGTGGGTGATCAAACCTGCCAGTGCTTGGGCTCTATCCTGGCCTTAGATAGTGTGCTAGGCAGAAACTGTGACATCAGATTTAAAAGCTGTTGGATGTTTCTGATCCTAAACCAAATAAAAAATCCAAAGGAAGCTCAATGAAATCATAAGGCATTGGATCAAGCCCTGTGCATTTTTCTCGGAATGCTATCCGTTACAGAAATCCAGACTGAAAATCACAAAAGCGTATAAAAAAATCCTACACCCCCGCCCCCCAAAATAAAGACAAAACCAAAAGAACTTCTAAATAGCTTCAGGGTGGAAAAAAGGCATTGCATCTTTCTGAATCTTTATTTAGTGCAGCTACCTGAACGGTAATAGATGTTAAAGAGATATGTTTATTCAATTACCAGATTGCTTAATAAAAAAATATCTACAATGGTTCCAACCTGCAATTAAGCACTGATCTTTTTCCAGAAAGGACAACTTTCTTTAGAAAGTGCTGCCTGAATGTAATCATTTCATCCGTCATTGCAAATGATGACTCCTAGCAACATGTCAGAAAAAAAAAAAAATAAAGGTGACAGGATGGATCCAGGCTCAGCATGTTCTGTAACAACATAATTGACATAACCCCAAAGGAAAAGTATTTGTCAGACACTGTCAGCTCCAGCAGCTGCGTAGTCTCAATTTTCTCAAAATTATAAGGTTGGGTTTAAGTACTTTTTGTAACAGAGTGAAAAAAGTAACATGTAAAAACCAAAGTTTCTTACCAGAAATAAAAGATCCAATCAGTCCTCCACTATTAACCCCACAATGATGATGATTTGCAGGAGGCATTTAAACTTGATTTCAGCTCCACTGTGCAAGTACTGCAAACATGCAGTAAGAAGTGTTTATTGCAGCAGAAGTTTGCAGCCTAAAGTCACTAGTTGAGGCAAAATATTAGATTAAAAAATGTGCTGACCATGGTCAGGTCAACAGTAAACAGCTTTAAATAGTTAATAACTACCGTTTCAGTGAGACAGTCAGACGTAGTTGTAAACCCTGTTCTTCTTTTACAAAAAGACTGAGCAGCCATGGCTGCACGTGGGTGTAACATGGCATAGAGAGAAGGGTTTGAGGTCCACATCTAAAAATAGAAATAGTAATGAGGGCTTCCTTCTAAGCCATGTTTCTCACTCTCTTCATTGCTACTTTCCGCAAAGTTACACAGCTTAGGAGAACAAGTCAAGACAGTTGCATTTTTTTTTTTTAATTTAAATAGTTTGTTTATTCAGGAGAGGGAGTCCAATCACTATATTTCAGGTCCTCTGATAATTTTGCTTAATCTTTATGGAACAAAACCTGAAGTTTCAGCAGAATTTGCAAGATAAAACACATCTACACCAGTACCGGTATGGATTGTTTTATAGTTACTGTGGATGTCTGTGTACAATATTTATCTCACTTTTTTTTTAGGGCAGATTTAGGATGTCATCAAAAAGACAAAGGCTAAACCAGTTATCTAGAATCAAGGTAGGGAGACATTAACCGACCTTTTTTTGAGTCTACTTTCCTGAGATGAACCACTCTCTGGAGTTCTCCATCAAACTGGGAGGGAGCGTCAATAACCAGCTTAGAATAGAAACCGAGATTCTAAATGACTACGTGAGACATGAGCTCTTGGGGCTAAAACTACCTTTTCCCTCGATTCTGACACAACATTAAATTCAACAGACTTTCAACTTAATTACTGTTTTTTTCAAGGAATATTATTGTATTTCTGTCCCCGTGGCCCCACCAATTGCAAAGGAAGGTAACGGTCTTCAAAAGCCTGTAGCACCAGTTTGCCAGCAATACTTTCATGGAAGAGAATGGCTCCTGTCTTCTGTCTGGAGGGTGTTAGAAAACCTACAAGCTGAAGAGCAAAAATGACTGAGAATACCCCATGTTCCCAAATTGCATCTCCTCTTTGCAAGAGAAGCCAGACCTGGAGATAAAAGGACAGGAGTGAAAGTTTCTCCAGCCCACGCAACTTTCTAAAGAAGGAAGTGAGTAGCTGTGACCAGGAAACTTCTCCTGATAACATGAATTGGGAAATAAGAGAGCTCAATATGTTTCTCTGTGTTCCCTGTTTTTGAGGTGGGGTCGTTGTGCTGTGTTGGTGCAGTGTCTAAAATTCATCACGCAGCAAAATTTAGTATGTGCATGTGAGTAGAGGCTGGGACAGTGGTTAGTCTGAGAGTTCAGATTCAGTGACTTTTATGGAACTACCAACATTACTCTGTGCAAACCAGTTGGGACCAGGTTCTTAAGAGAATGCACAGTACTTCCTCATGCAGTATTATAAGACTTGAGCAACCAAAATGTTTAAATCCCATTTCCCAAATACCTTTTACTTTTTTAACAGGATTTAGAGTCTTATTTCCAATAAATTCCAAGTAAATATTTCACTATTGTATCTTTTGCAAATCTACTTACCTTTAAGAATCTGCTTCTTAATTGGACTGTGGTCCCTAAATGAGTGAATAGCTGAGTCAGAGAAACACAGTAGATTGAACATTGCTTAAAATAAATTAATAAGTCCAGGCTTTATCTTATGGGTTTCAACCAACTGTAAAAGAGAGACTATATTATGTCCTTATCTCCTAAGAGAGCTGCCAAGATTAAAAAAAAAAAATAATGAAAGGCTCAGATCTCTCAATAACGGGCTCATGTGTCAGAATTAGATAAGAAGAACTGACAACGTTGATAAACTTTATAAAGATTGTATGGATATTCCAGTATGTCTCTACAGATCTATTTAAGCTGTACAAATCTTTTGCTCATGTTGCTCTCAGTAAACAGAAAAATCAACCTAACAAGATCAAACTGAGTTTAGATTACTTGGATAAATGCCAATAACAGTAGCAATATTAAAATGAAAGACAAAACAGAATAGCAAAAGGACATGCAACTTCTGCTTTGTAACATCAAGAGGTTCATGAAAGGAACAAACTAAATCTTGTTAAGAAAGGCAGGCCTGAAGGTCTGACAACCTATGTTTCCTTACTTTTTGCAAGGCAAGGTGGATCTGAAACAGAAGTAACATATTTCAAGACTAACAGACACCGAGAAGCGTGCAATTGTGCAATCTATGTGCAATTTAACTATGCTAGCTAGTTGCTTCAAAAGAAAAAGTGTTTGACACCTGTGGGGGTGTAATAATACAAGAAATTCTTGAGGCTGTTAGCTCCAGTGGAGGGAGCAGGGAATGGCGTAGTGATAGCAATAAACTAAGTCCTGCAAGAACAAGAACTACACTCGGATTTCTCAGCCGTTTGTAGTGTCAAGTTCATTCAATTAATCTTCATTGACAGGATGATCACCTGGGACAGTCAGTATTTTCACTTACAGTGCCAAAAAGACCCAATAAAATGTAAGTATTTCTGTCAACTTCCAGAACAAAATAATAATAACTGTACTGTAGTAATGCTAGTAGCTGTGCCAGCTGTGTCTAAGCACCTTGGTTTATCGGCTAGACTGAAACCCTGGAATTCCTTACTAAAATGCTAATGGAAATCAGTAACACCTTTCACAAAAACTCTTTTAAACCATATCCGCTTCTACATGCCTCAACCAATATCCAAATAGGCAATGTACAGATTATGTTATATATATAAGAAAACATAAAGGTTGGAGTACATCTTTTAAACGAACAATTATTACAAACCACACTCAGAAACTTGTAATAATACACTGCCTTTTCTTAAGTAGCACTGAATCAGCTCAGTGAACACTCACACATCTTGCCTTATTTCAGTCTTAGAGATAAGCATAAAAATCTGAGTAAAGAACAAAGACTCAAACTCACCCTTTACAGCACAAGAAAAAGAACATCCCTCTGAGATCAGCTGTTATTTATTTCACTTGATCTTATCAACCAATTTGCAAGTGCTAACAATCCAATCAATACATATGTAACTTGGAATTAACCATCATACAGCTTGTGTTTTCCTAGTATTTAGCAAGTAGAGTCTGGAAGGTATGGATGTAGGATTACAATGAGGAGAAGTAGGTATTATTGCAGCTGTAGATAGAGTTAAGAGACAGAACCATAATTAGTTCCATTGTTTCCTTAGCTCAATTGTTTAGGTAGAAAATTTTTTTAAGCAAAGATAGAGAGTGCCTTGAAAGACATAAGAAAGCTTCAGTCCAGGTTTCCATAGAATAGCAGAGCCACACTTCAATACGCTAGTGTCTTTAGTACTAGTGAAAAATGCGAAAGAGACTTGCCTAGCAAAATAACAGAAACTTCTTCGGCTCGTATCCTCATGGCTGCGGCATTTTCCACGGAGATGGGAGAGCAGATTTGGTAAGGTACAGCAGGGAACCGAACACACTGTGTGTGTATGAACTCTTTGATATCGGGGGGAGAAAAAAGGACATTTGGGTCGTTATAACCCTGTTTTAGAAGAACGTGAAACTGAGACACCATTTCACATGGCAGATAATCTAGGAAGTATCTGATATGTGTTTCCAGCAAGAGCTTATCAGATGAAGCCTGTCAGGAGGAAAAGGGAAGTGTAGGACAGTCACTATTCTCCTTAGCACTGTCAAGACTGAGATGCTCAGAGACAGACAGCCCATACGTGCAGGTGCCTGAGACATTTCAGTATTGAAAAATAGATGAAGGTTAAGTGGTAGATGTGCAGGCGTTTTCAGGGTGGCAGTTTTAAACCTAGGCACCCAGCTGTTCTGTTTCCATTTCGGAGCTGTCCCTTGGGTCTTAACATTGCCAAAGGGCTAAAGCACATTAGTAGTCCTCACGGGTCACATCCTTGAAATTAATCATGGATATCATCCACATGACCACAAACTATTTGTATTCCACTTGATTTCTGTCAGGACTAAACCCTCTATGGAAGTGACTTTTCTTACCTTTCATAGAAGAAAGTACACAGCAATGTTTTTATGGAGATGACAACTGTTTAGCTGTATCTGCCTCCTTTCTTTCTAAGTCTCCCTTGGGTGACATCCCTCTGCCCCTCAGATATCAACCGCTCCCTCCTTTCAAAATGTCTCATTGACTGATCTACTTGATTTAAACTCAGAGCAACTGCTCTTAGTTTGAAGTTTGCTGCTCCTCAGACCCAGAGAAAAGCAGGAGTGTCAAACTCCTCGTTTGTACTCTCCAGCTATCTCAGATGGTCTGATAAAAAGCTAACGCATCTCCATCCAAATCTTTCCTTGCATAAGATAGCTTAATGTTCCCCTTGTGAATGTGACCAGAATGGCAGTACTGGATTTATTCAAGTCAGGCAGCACAAGTTTCTGAAATGTCCTTTGATCTTTACAGTTCTATCTAAGAGCACAATCAATCCTGTTGTCTTTAATTTGCATCAGTCAGGGGCTGAAGTGACTCCCTTACAGAGATGTTCACATTTTTGCGGAGCAGGAAAACTATATAGATGCACGAGGCTACTGGAGTTTTCCAGGAAGCTCTAATTAGGGATGGCTGACTAGATATAAATCACCAGCGGGAAAGAATATAACTGTCTTAGAGATTCTGATGGCTGCTTAGAGGCAAACAAATCAAAAGACATGTTAATTGCCCATACCACAGATTCTTTCACACTATTAAGGTTTCTTTTTTCTCTTACCTTACCTTTCAGGCCCATTTTCTGACAGCCTTACTATGTTTGGTTTAAATCCCATCTTTGTGCCTTCACCAATACAAGAAAGAAGAGGTTTAATAAATATTTCTAAACTTAATGAAATCAATGAGACTCAGGAACTTGGATCAAATTTAGAGCTAGTGTTCTTGCTGTATAACCCTTATATTCCTTCCTACTTGGATTCAGTGGGAGATGAGAGGCCCGACACAAGATGTCTGAGTACATGGAGACTCAAGTAAGTCTTCTGGGTCAGAGCCCGTCAGTGTGGGGAAAAAAATGAACTCGTGTCCCAGTTCCTAAGCTGGTGCATAAAATGCTTTCACATCTATAACCATGCAGAACATGTCCTCTTCCAGTCTGTCTTTGATGGCATAACACAGTTTAACATTGGATAAGAAGAGAAGAGAAGAATAATCTTCTCGTGTTTAAGGCAAAGAGGCAGAAATAATGACTTCTAGTGCAATAATATTTTGTGGATAAAGCTAGTATTTTTTATTAGAGCAAAGCATACTGAAGTCCTGAAGAGCTTCTCTGTTTTTCCTTATTATACTATGCAGTCTAATAAAATTTTACTGCTACCTAAAATAAACCCTCTGCCTACAAACCTTTTACTGCTTCTTTAGGTAGAACACTACAGCTAAAGATGCTGCCACTATGAGTTCTTAACATGTTTTCCATCTTTCCTGCTCATTGATGATGTGATTTTGAAGCTGGGCACTGAAAAACAGATTTTCAAAAGCATTTATGTGTCTGATCATGCACATAATATGTAGTGAGGTCATCATTAAGTATATCTCAGACTTACATACACATCTAATGTTTGGCTCCCATTGATTCCCAGAGTGCTCAGGCACCTAAATCCTTTAGGTTTTGTAAAATTATCTTGTATTTTTAAATGTGTGTCAGATTTGAAATGCAATTCTGTGCAGAACAGCAGATAAAGATTGACATTGACACTATCCATTTTTACACTCTTGTGTGGATCAATGTTTCTAAACCAAAAAAAAATAAAATCTGATTATTAAAATGTTAAAACCCTGTATATTTTGCCATTAATGAAATATAGGGAATACCTGATTTGACTTCCTCAAGTGGAAACCACAGGAGAAGGGTAAAGAAAGAGTAAGCACATGTTATAATTGTTTTTTAAGTACATTGTATGTCACTTCACTGGACTCTCTTCATCTCTTTTCTCCCTCCTTCCACGTGACACACCACAGATAAAGAACTCTGCACTTCATCCTGCTCAGAATTTGCTTGCGTCTCGTTTGTGTTTAGATAAGGGTGAAAGCAGTCTGCTAGGACATTATCACAGAATAGTAGGCATTCGATTCTATTGTCATATTTATTGATAATTAGCAGATTTTCTGTCAACATTTGCTTTCCAGTGTAATTAAACAGTCCATCAAGCTATAAGTGCATGCAACAATGGTTTTCAACTTGTAGTCTGCATATCTGTGAACACCTTAAACTATTTCTAAAGGCTGCACAACAAATCAAGCATATTGCAAGCAAGCTCAAATCCACTAATTAAAGTGAAAGCAAGGGACAGCAAATGAGAAGCAAACAAAAAAAAAAGCCCTTTCCGAAGTAGGTCATCATCTCAGCAGAGTAAATGAAAGTGTAGAATAAAATTCAGATAAATACAATGAAAAATAAGAGAAATATAATGAAACAAAATAAATGAAATTCAGAGGAGCTGTTTTAGCGGAAAGCCACAAAGATTAGCAGGCCAAGTAAGGCCCTCACTTAGGGGTAAAATTAGAGTGCAAGGAAAATCATTTAATGTGCCAATGGGCAAGGAAATGTGCCTATCATTCCAGTGAATTTAATGCTAGTTCTGTATCCCTTATTAATTGGTCCCAGCTTCAGAAAAGATTGCTTCAGGCTTGTTTTTCTCTACAGAAGCTGACAGGACAACACCATTTGCTAAAAATAGCACATTGCTCAGTCTTTCTTTTGTGTGCCCTATGACACTGGCTGGAGCACTTCATCTTTCATTATCAACATTTAAGTCCTGCAGTTACTATCATTTTTATTCCAGAAAAATAAGTACTCTTCTTCAAGAGCACAAAAAAATCTTGGATAAGGTAACTTAACATCATGCTGTGAACTTGCCAAGTACCTGGACCAAGAAAAGCCCTTTAAGAGGACTGCCAAAATTAAGTCAAAGCCCCAGACTTGTTCCTCTTACTCTTACCCTGCCAAGGTCAGAGTCCTCTGTATCCTTAGGAATTTTCCTGAGACTTAGAGTTTTGCCCTCATATTGGACATGGGAAACCTCACCTAGCCCGGACACAGACAGGATTGACAGATTGAGAGCTCTTTGTCGATTCCATGGGTGGTGGTGCATGGCCGTTCTAAAATTTTTAAAAAAAAATACGGTTGGACTTGATGATCTTTGAGGTCTATTCCAACCATAATGATTCTATGAGTCTGTTCAATATTCATACTACGGGGAAGGGGGCAGGAAAAGTGAACACCAAGAAGTCTGACTGCAGCAAATGTTTGCCTGTAAACAAGCACTTCATATCTTTATACTATCCTTCAAGAAGTAAAGAGGAAAATGCAATTAATTCATGATTGTGTCCACAATGTGCTAAGCAGCTATGAACCATTTGCAAATCTGGAAGGAAACTAGCTCATCCTCTGGCTAGGGCAGAATATAAACTTCTAACATCAGAAAGGAGAGCTGCAAGTGGAAGATTCCTGGGTCAGAGATGCAAAAACAACTTGTAATTGAAGGCAAAATGTATCATAAAGAGCTGTAAATGAAGCAAGTTAATGAAAAAAAAAAAGAGCAGATATTAAATGTTATTAAGGTCCTGTGGACAGCAAAGACCACTTCATTGGCTAAACGAGCTAGCTAAGGAACTCATGATTATGACAATATGTCGCTGACGGGTTGTCCTCCTCCTTTCCTCCCCACTATAAAACCCTCAGGAAAGATTTTGTATGTCGATAGCCATAATTAGAGCTATCTCCAAGCTCAGCATGTGCCTCCTCTCTCTAAAATATTGGGTGTCTTAAACCTGTATGACCAAAAGCCTGGAGACTATTCACTAAATAGAGCAGATCCTGTAGCGGAGGGAGCTTTGCTAAGAGAAGCCTAATGACCTGATAAATCAGCCCCCCCTCTCCCCCCATAGCCAAAATTCCCATTAGCATCTTCAAGTGGATGGCAAGCAGGTGGCAAGAAGAATGGTGGAGTTAGAGAAATATTAATGGTAGGACACAGCAGGAGCAGGCTGGGATCTAAATGCCAAAGATGGATGTGGGGGGCTGAACTTCAACACATAATGGAAAAGTCTGCTTAAGTCTGCTTTTTTGAAGTGATCTGCTAAACTAAAGAAAGAGAGGTGTAAATCATTACCAGCCCTCCCTCAGCCTCCCTAGGAGTCAGGCACAAACTATTAAGCCTAATGGTTCCTTAATATCATTATTTATATTCTAAAGCACTGTGGACATTAGTGCCAAACACTTTTCCTGCACTGACATACTGCAAGGAGCCTCAACCAGTCCTGGTGAGCCTTTCTTTCTCCCTTTAGTGGCGCCTTTACAGGATTCCTTGTTGATTTTTTCTCATGAGGCTATAAAGTTCTAAAAGTAGTCATAAGCTGATCATGCCGCTTCTTTTCTTTTGTGTCTTTGACAGCTCCCAAGTAACCTGTGCTGTAGGGCTGTCTGGGCTAACCCATCCCTGGACCTGGGAATTCAGAGTCCCATGGGCATCCTCTTACAGTGCCAGTAGGTTAATAGATTATTAACAGACCATTAACAAGTTTTTTTTCATGCTGGTATGTTTGATCTTGAGGGAGGTGTTAAGCTTTTAGAATAGATTCAGCCAGTGACCCAGCTGAGACAGATCCATGCATTTTTTTACACCAGTACTAAATATCAATGAAGTGGTGCACATGAGAGTAGAGTCTTCTTGCATCAGTTGTGTCCCTGATGGTTATTGCTCATTCTTTACTGCCCACAGTTAGACAGAAAGGATTATTCTGAAAATGGCTTCTGGATTTGATCTGGGGAAAAAAAATGTGGCTAATCCTGGGAAGTTACTGCAGCCCTCAGCAAAAGCCTATTCTCTATGTTTAGTAGAAGAGAGAAAACCCTTAACATAACCAGACATTTAAGGCAAGTGAGGCAGAAGTGAGATAAGCCTGGGAGAAAGCCAGCTACTCTGGGTCGCCAGATGGGATGCTGTAAAGAAAAAGGCACAGTAGGAGGAACTATCTGAATGAGAGCAAAACAAAAGGACATAGCCATTATCAGTAGCTCTCATGTTTTTTAACTAGTGAGGATGGCAACAGAAAAATCTGTAGTAGACTTGTGTGTGCTTATAAAGCAACAGACGTTTAAGAGAACCACATTGTACAAAACAGAAACAGTGTAGGC
>NW_009632631.1:0-38350 GCF_000690535.1 Cariama cristata
TGTGCCTCCTGTACCTGGCTGTGTGGAGGCCATCGGCTCTCCCCAGGCGTGCCCTCAGCTTCTCCGCCTGGACCCCACACCGGGGCTGTCACCTGCGTGGGGTGTCCTACAGATATCCTCTTAATCTGGTATTCATACCAGTGTTCGGGGCCATGGCAGCCAGCTGGTGGGCTCCCACTGACTGCAGAGTCAGCATCTTGAATTTGCGGGCCTAAAATCCTTCCTGGCGATTTCATGAGGCGAGCTTGTAGGACCTCTGTTTAAGTTTGAACTGCAATGCAAAAAAAACCAAAAAAATCATTTGTAAATAGAATTCGTAATACCTGCACATGATTTTTGAATGGTCCTACTAGTTGATGAGACTGGCCAGAGAACAGCAAACTGCAGCCATTATCCGTGAGCAGATGTATTTTCTGCTTTAGATTTTACCTATTAAACCCTCATATTACCTGTGAGTAACCGTTTCTAGCTACATGGCATATTGTATTAGCTGTAACAAGGAGGGGCTGAAAGAGCAGTATCAGGGAAGTCGAGTGGCTTCAAGGACACTAGAAATAAAACGTACTCATGAAACTGGGGCTCGAGGCTGTGCTAGGAATAGGCACTGGCTGAACCTGACCTTGGTTGCATTGAGGGGTTCCGGTTAAATTGCACTAAGCCTTTTGAGGTCAATCAATAAATATGATTAAAGATACCATCCTGCTGACATTTCCACCAAAATTTTTTACATTGTAAAACATGACAGAAAAGCTAATGTTGTTTGAGTAGACATCAAAAAGCCACAATGGAATTATAGCTCCACAGCGCAAATTTATCAAGGCATGTGTATGAGAGGGTTGTGGTGGAACAGGGAGATACAATCTAATGCTCCAAATACCGCTGTTTCCCACTTTGGCCCAAAACGTCTTAAAATACCAGCGGCTTCCCCAGTGCTGTCTCGCTTCTCCTACAGGAGGCTTCTCGACAGATGAGTGGCAGAAGAGATGCTGTTATTTATAAATCACTGTAAACATTTATAAAGTGCCAATCACACATTCTAACTCAGCATGACTTGAGGTTTTATAGCCATAATGCTGTTTATTTTTGCCTTACGCACTTAAGACATCACACTGCAAGTGCTATACACACAGACGGTTAGGGTGGCGGGGCTGAGGTGTGGTATGTAACTTACTGAGGCACGGCTCTTGGTCATGAATCTGAGAGCTCTCATACCCAAGTTCTCCTGGGTCCCACAGCATCTCTTGCAGGTGTTGAAACCTTCAGTTTCTCTCACACCTCTGCTCACAGTTGTTGCTGCCAGCAAAGAGGTGGCAGGACAAGGTGGCTCCATACTCTCACCTCTCTGGTACCTTCTCTGCTATCTCCAGCCCATCTTTGTTGGCAGGGTGAATTAAAATGCCAGTTCTGCTACCAGAGTGATCCCAACCAGTGCGGGATAGTGGCAGAGCCACTGCCTAGATTTATCAGTCAGTTCCTAAATCTTTACTTTGATAGTAGCTTCAAGTTAAATAGGCATAAGCTATTTGTGAAATGACTGAATTGCATTTATATTTGTGTGGTGCCAATTTTAACTGCACCATTTTGAAAAAAAGTCTTGCTAAGAGAGATCACATGGGTATATATATATGTTACTATAGTTTGGTATACTACAGATTATACAGCAAGGAACACTTTTTTGCATACAGTTGTATTTCAGACCATGTGGCATGTGCACGTAGCTGTTTTATTACAACGGCTGTGTATATGTTGGCGTTACCTATGATCTGCTAAACGTATTGAACTATGTATCTTCTGAGGAGCAGGGCTCATATATCCCACCTCTCCTTTCCCCTCTCTCCACACATAATTTCAGATCCATCCCTGGGTCCAAATCCTCATCCACGTGGCTTTCAAAGCCTGTGTCCTCATTGTAAGGCTCCGCTGTCCTCTCCTCGTGCCAGCGTGACTCCTCACCTGTCACTCCTCTGCACCGCCTGGGCTCTGGTGGTTCCATTTCTCATTTGCCATTATCCCTCTCGAGTGCCTCATTTCCCATTCTGCCCTTGTAAGTGCAAATGCCCTCAGCCTGTACAAGGTGTAACTTTTCGTCTCAAATCATAACCCTTAAAACACGCACTAATCTTCTTTACTCATAAACCAAAACCTGATCTGAGAGTATTCTCCTTTTTTTGGTCTGTATTTTGCCTTTTTATGCTGGATAGCTCTGTAAAGAAAATCATCAGTAAAAGGATACGTAGAAAATAGTAAGAACTGGATGTAGTTGTAAAAGGGAAGGAAGGGTTCTAATTTCTTTTAGCACTGAAACTGTGTAAAACACATAGAATAGCATGAATTTTCCACTTGGAGGGAACTGCAAGTTCCTAAGAGCTGTAAATATATCGACTCTGTATGTACTGCTCCAGGGCTCCAGTACTGGCACTATCCACCACTGAACAAGAAATAGCTATTACAACAGCAGAGTCGTATACTGCGTGATGGAGATACCTCACACGGCTCCAAGTGCGCTGGCGCGGGCACTAGAAGCCATCTAGCCACAGCCACGTGGATTTACTGTACAAGTTACATTTCCCTCATGGTACTTCTCGAGGCAAAGACACAGCAGGCACTTGCCTCTGGCAGCAAATTCTTGGGAACAGCAACATAGCTGTGGTTCTACTGCTCGCTCTGCCTCTGTCAGAGCCCTGGAAAGCGAGGGCTGTTGCTCTATCGCAGGGTGGAGGCAGACGTGCAGGGCAGCGTTGTCAAGAAGGAGAAGCTGACTATTCAAGCAGCAGCAGCAATCACCATCTTACTCCTTCAACGGGTGCATGAACAATGAGCCCAAACCCTGCCAGGATGCCTAGCTCCACACCTTTTGCTCCCCTTCCCAGGGTAGGACTGGGCCAGCCTCAACCCCTCACCCTCAGGTTTGGCTAAGTTTGATGTTGCTCATGCTGCCTAGAAGCTTGGAGCTTGCTCAGTTTACTCTGCTTCTTATTCACAGGTAGTTTGGGTATCTTGGTATCCTAATTAAGGTCTGAACAGTTTGGACACATCTGCATCAGGTTTAAGAATAAGCACTTCACAGAGTCACAGAATCGATTTGGTTGGAAGAGACCACTGGGATCATCGAGTCCAACCTTTGCCCTAACACCACCATGTCAACTAGACCATGGCACTAAGTGCCACGTCCAGGCTTTTCTTAAACACCTCCAGGGATGGTGACTCCACCACCAACCTGGGCAGCCCATCCTAACCCCTAACAACCCTTTCTGTGAAGAAATGCCTCCTCGTTTCTAGCCTGAACTTCCCCTGGCGCAGTTTGGGGCTATGCCTTCTTCTCCTGTCACTGGTTGCCTTGGAGAAAAGATCAACCCCCACCTGGCTACAACCTCCTTTCAGGTCATTGTAGAGAGCGATCAGGTCTCTCCTCAGCCTCCAACTTGAACCATCAGGGAGTCTTCCGTCACGGATCTTTTCCGGCACAAGCAGGATGAAACATTTGCTCCTTACAAACATGTTTCATGCTACTCACATCAATTTCCTGCATGTTTGTGGCTTAAGAAGCTAATTCTCAGAAGAAGAACAGGTGGAAAAAGCAGCTGCAATCTTGTGCAACATATTGGTGAATGCGGCATTGCAGAGAGTGTGCTGGGCAGCTGGGTCCTCTGTTCCGTCACAGCAAAGGCATTAGAATTGCTCATCTCGCTACTCTTGGCTTCAGACTCTAGATTTGAAGCTATAAATTCAGAGCGGCAGAAGAAGGAGGTAGGCAGGCAGGTTTGGAGATGCATGTCTAAAGGGAGAGAAGGAAAAAAGGGAACCAGCTGTAGAGTGGACACATAACAAGGAGCACCTGAGAAAACTGTAAAGCAATAGTTCAGAAATACTGGGAGAGACAGAGGTGAGCAGGCTGAGTGGCTTCATGTACTGCCACCGGAATGTGCATTCTGTCCCTTCTGGGTCAGACAACCAGTAAGATCTAAAATTTATCATTTAGCTTCATGGCACTTTTCATCCGGAGTTAAAAGAGTTGTCAAGAAGTGAATAAGCACGCTGTGATATGAACAAATGAACTTAAGACATTCTTGGTAACTTTAATTACCAACCAAAAAAGACTCAGGAAAACATTTGAACTAGCCAGATTACTACAGTTTTTAGAATTGGAAAGGTCAATTTTCTACCTGGCACCGTAATTTAAACATTTTTGTTGTTGTGTGTATGTAAGTACCTGCTGAAGCAACTGCACAAGAATGAAGTCACATTATTCGTGATTAAAGATTTTGGGGGCAAATTCTGCTCTGAGCTACAATAACATAAATTTTAAGTAATTCCAGTGAAATTTGTCATCATCTTATTATACCAAAACTTCATCAACTCCCTTGTTTTTTTTTCCTTTTCTTTGATCCACATACAAAGACTTGACTTTAATCCACCGAAGTTTTTAACGCATTGAGATCCAGCTACCTGTCTTGTTATTTGTGCTGAGTTTGTTGCAGAGAATAAGACCGAGATGTTCGGAGCAGTATGACTGTCAGGATGTCTTTTTATTCCAAGAAATGTGGATTGACCCCAGACTAGCTGAGGTTAGTTTGAAGCACAAGATCTTCCAGTTGAAAGAGTTTTCCTCTTCAAAACTATGAGATCATGTGGAGGAAGAAGACAGAGACAACCTAGTTTTGCATTTCTTGTTCCTTTTGCATAACAATGTTGATGACTTAGTAAACCTTAGAAGGTAAACTCTAGAAGGATTCTGTTTCCACTCTTTTTCACCAGCACTGGCTGAAATGTGTAATAAATCACTTCCCTGCTCTTTGCTTGACCTGGCTGAAATATTTATGTGCCTCAGTCTCAGCTGGCATTGGTTCAAGAACCGTTGTAATCCCCTGCCTTCACTTCACCTTCTGAACTTCACACCTAACGTTGGTAAGAACCAGATGAACTGCCAGCCATTTTATCTGATTCCACTCTTTTACTAACCTGAACAATTTTCTTGTTGGTGAGGATTTGCTTGGATGAAAAGAAACAGTATGGAAAAGAAGCAGTATGCAAAGATTCATAAACTGTAAGAATGCACCACTGTCCTCTGACTTCACACACACCCAGAGATCCCAGGATTTCTCTGAACTTTGGCATCAAAGCCAATAGCTATGGTTGAGCTAGAGCAAATCTTCTGGAAAAAGAGATTTTGAAATCTTTAGTGATGGAAAATCCATTACAAGCCTTGCTAAGTTGTTCCGTGGTTAGGCTTATCCTTGCTGTAAAGAAAAAATGGCTTTCTCTGCTCTTAATTTTTCTAGCTTCAGCTTCGAAGCAATTTGATCTTGTATCTTTACACATGAGGCTGAAAGCTCTTTATTACTACATGTCAGCTCCTTTACAGCCTGTGCTTGTACTACCTTTTCCCTCATACACTTGAGAATGGCCTTTAAGTATCAGGGGATTAAATCATCTTAAGAGTTGCTTGGCTCTCCTTTGAGCCCTTTCCAAATTCTCAGTATCTTTTTGAATTGGCAACATCAAGAACCCAGGGTTCTCCAGCTCTGCCAGACATCAGAGGACATGCATGGAGCTCAGTCAACTGTGTTAGCCTTGTTTATTAGGTCTTTATTTCAATCTATAGAGTTCACATTAACATTTTAATGATTCTGGCTCCTGCTGAGATGATGCCCATGATCCCTTTGGATTCCAGGTTAGACTCTCTGTCTTCTCATTCCTCGGCCTGCAAATGTTCTTCACTCCTGCATGTCACCTTACTTTGAGTGTGCAGAAACATGCAATGTTTTCTTGCACCGGGCTTACAAGCAAGTACTGGAATAGCTTCCCTGTAGATGGGGGGGAATCTCTTCCCATGAAGGGCAGATTAGGCAAAAATCAGTCAGAACAGCCTGTCCTTCCTTGGAAATGGAGAGGAATGGAGTGACCTTGAGGTCCTCATCTGCCCTACTGACAATCTATCCTTCCTTGGAAATGGAGAGGAATGGAGTGACCTTGAGGTCCTCATCTTCCCTACTGACAATCTATGCTATCCCCTTGATATTTTTCTCTTCCGTTTTCAGCAATGCCATAATTTGTGTCATTGGCAAAGTTCTCAGTAACAACTTCACAGTTTGTTCTGCATCATTGTTAAAAACATGTTTAAATACTGTAAGGTCAAGAAATTGTCTTTGAGCCCTCATTAAAAACCCATCAAGTTGATAAAATTTTCCCCATTTATGGTGACATTTTCAGACCTAGGAACCAGTCAGTTTTTAATCAATTTAGAATAATACAAATTCAATACAGCTTACGTTAATTTCCTAATTAAAATGTCAGGTAGCGTGAAGCTGAATACCTCTGAAAAGTCTGTAATATCAAACTCATTTCCTTTACCAGCTAAACTTTTAATTCAGTTTTAATTTCACCAGCTATTTTTTGTTGACTGGTGGTACTTACGTTGTCCTCCCTTAATTCTTCAGCGACTATGACCTGTGTAAACTGTTCCACTGTTTCACCTGGAATTGGTTTTAGTTCTGAAAGACCTCTAATTACACCACATATTTCATATAGCTCTAAAAATGCTGGCGTAATATTAGCTATCTTCCACTGTAATGTTCCCAGCCTTCCAAAATCTGTTGAAGCAGTGTGCATCGGTCAGAGAGCTCCTCAGTGCTAACAAGTAAAAATCTTGGGAGCAAGGTGTCAGGACCTGACAATTTCAAAATGTCTTAAGTAAGGGTTTACTTTCTAACGTCATCTTCAGTTATCGTTAAAATAGAAAATATGTTATTACCTTGCAGTATAAGTAATGTTTCATTTAACTTTTTCTTCCCAGACACTTCCTGAAGTCTTCGCTTTATTATTCACAGTTCTATCATTTCCACCTAGTATTCATACAAATAATTGTTTGAATTACTTTAAATTCTGGGATGCTTAACTCCTTTCTTACTGTTAATTCTGCTAGCCATGGATTTCTCTTCCTTTTGTTTCCATTATTTTTTTTTCCCTAAAATCTCTACTACTTTTTTGTCTCCCATGTTTTATAGAATATATTTGCATTCATACCCCTTCTGTGTCCGTCTGTTCTCTGTTAACCAGAATAGCCTCCGTTCTCAGTTGGGTTGTGGTTTTGAAAGCATCTCCTAGAATGTTTTAAACAGTTCCTAATTATTATTCCCTTTTCTATTTATTTTATTTATTTTCATTTGATTTAGCTTTTAACTGTTTTCAGCTTTGTGAGACTGGATTGTTGGGGTTTTTTTTTAGATTATCAAGAACATGTAGAGCTGTCTGAGCTATCTTCTGGTCACACATCACAAATGCAATCAAATCACGGTACCTTGCACTTAAGCAATCTCTTTAATTTAGTGATAGATTTCTCTACCAGTCAAAACTGAATCTAACACATATTCCTTTCATGTTAGACGCTGAATTTTGGGGGCTGGGGAAGCCATCCTTAGTGAGAAGAACTTTCCACAAGAAATTATTGATCTGATAGGATATCCACCCTGGCCCTTCCTGTAAGTACATTTAAAAGTGAGTCTGTAGAGAGATTTTTCACTTGGCCGTGTTATCAGTGAAGAAGAGGTATGAAGAAGACAAGCATGTTTTGGAAATACTGACAGTGGGGTCATCTTAACATGCTAATTTCAGTTCTTGTGGGCCTTTTTCCATTTGAAACTCAGCTTAAACCATTCCATCCACAGAAGCTTGATGCAAAATAGAAACCAAATACTTTTGTATTTATAATGTAAAGGGATGGGCATATGGAAGTGTTACGTTAGTCACCTGTGAACTTCTTAATAGTTCTCACCATGTTGTATCTTCATAAACCAGCCATAGTGCAGCAGCAATTCCTAAAAAACTCTCAGGTATTGTGTTTACTTAGAAGGTATGGTTATTTGGATCCTCACATGCTTATGCGGTTTCTCCATATTCTTGCTGTAGAAAGGGAAAATAATGGTCACAACAATAGGCCAGTAACTTCCCCTCCCTCCGCCCTTTATTTTTTTCATGGACTTACAAGTTCATTAACAAATGTCTCAAAACAGAGACTGTAAAGATGTGTTTCACTTTCCTAGAAAGCCCACCTTGGTATGTCATTTGAAACTCTCTTCACCAAATGGTGTCCTTGGCCTTCCCTCTCCAGATGAAAACATGAAAAGATGTTCACAATTAATGTTGATGGCAAACATCTCCTTAATAGTGTTTTATTTTAAAACACTCCTATGGTTTAAACAAAGACAGTATATATGCCTTCCGGGGAGGAAAAAAGACATCTTTATAAACTAGGCTGTTTAAAACTCAAAATATAATGAGAGGAAAAAAAACCCTCAGTGATATTTGACAGACAAGAACATTGTACTGATAAGCACAGCTTATTTGTTCAGTGTTGGCATTAAAGCAGGATGCAGTGAGTAGAAGAGAAAATGCCATCTGTATTGGAAAACTCAATGTATTTTAATTAAAAACTTGATTTATATGGATCAGATTTATCTGTATTTTTGCTATCTGGCAGAAGTAAAAAGAACCTCATAAACTTATAGTTGCTTCAAGCAATCCAGGGGTCAAGCAATGCATCATTTTACCATGTGTTTTCTTTAAAACAAGTTAGGTACCAACCGAATATTTTTGCTATGAGTTCCAAGAAGAAAACTGTTGCACTCCAATCCACTCCTTGCAAATATGTTAATAGCAGTTGTCTTGGAGATCATGAAGTTATTGCTACTCCATAGGACCAGGAGCAATGGTCTGTTTGGAGGTCTGTGCCTTTCAAAGGGAGATGCATTTGGTAATTTATGCCCTGATTTAAAGTTGACTACAGTTAATGGGAAGTACTGCCATTTTCAATAAGTGATAGATCAAGCAGTTATTGAGTAAGGACTGCAGGACTAAGCATGTGATAAATTCACTCCCCTGGGAACCACCTGGCACCAAATACCAGGCCTCACTTTTAATCGAGTTATCAGAGAAGCTGAGTTACATGAAAATCTGTTTTACTGAGTATCTGTTCAGTGAGTATTTGTTAGACATCCAAAATGTACAAATCTTGAAGAATATTTTTATACCTACAAACATTTTTTAACCCACTCAATGCCTAAGACAAAATACTTTGAGATAGCGCATTAGTCTTACAGCTTCTAGTCTTACCAGAAAAAAAAAGAAATAAGGGTAGAAGAAGCTGTTTCCTATGCAGGAAAATCGATCAGCATCTAAAGATGTGCCACTAAAATACACCTCTAGGTATATCACTATATGAACTTTGGACAAAAAAGTATTTATTCCTAAAGTCATAAGGCAGCTACTTATCTTCTAGAATCTTACCACATTTGCATTACAGGAATGTACAGTGGTGCATATACTGTTGCCTTTTTCTGATGTCTCTTCATCTTTTTCCACCTTCCAGTCCATATTCTGGAAAAATGTCCTTATTCCTTCCACAGGGACATCTGCGCAACTGTAAAATGGACCTTTTCTCTGTTTTTTTGTGGCTTCTGAAGTTTTACGTCCCTCCATCACAAGACTTAAAGGCACCATATTTTACAAACTAACACATTTAGATTCAGTGAAACCCTATGTTACTGCACACTAATGTAATAATGAGAAATGTAATTAAAGTCACTACTATAATAACATCTTATCGGAATGCACAATGAAGATAAACTTGCTTATTGCAGAGACAGAGGGCTTATTGCCTAGGAAGCAGTTTGCTCTGATGGATTCTTTGATCTACAACCAGTATCTTTGTTAACTGGAGGGGTGAGGAAGGGCTTGGTATATATAGCCACATTTTCTTTCAGCTGCCAAGGGAAAAATAATTAAAAATAAGGGGGGCTTCAGGATCAAAGAAATGGAAAAATTTACGCTGCCTAGTGTACAGGCTGAGGGAAAATTTTTTTTAAAAGATCTTCATTAGTAAATATTTAGAAGGCACAGATACTGAATAAACACCTAATGTAGCTACAGACTTCAGCAGAACAATTACTGTATGAAAAAAAAATCAAAAGACTCAAAAGAAAAATAAAACTAGGTCAGTGGCAAGTATGTAAACTGTATAGAAATACCACAACTATGCACAAGGTATCAGGTTTTCTTTATAAAGGGCGAGAAATTACTCTGACTCATCTCTCCATATTTTGTACACAAATCAGACTGGATGGCAAATGAAAGCCTCAGAGACATTTCAGAAGTCAGCCCCTGGGAAATGAGTGAGATAGTTTCAGCATACTGGCCCTTGGCACGGTGTATCTCAAACTGGGATGTTCAGCTAGCTCCAGTCTCTTCCAGAGGAGGCACTGACAAGCGCAGGGAAATAAAGAAGAAAAGGAGTGATTTCTTTTTCCTGCTTAAGGCTTGCGAAAGCTAGAGTACAGCATTAATAGTTTATTCCAAATACTGAAACACTCAGTGCATGGGTCCGTGTTTGCAGAGTCCAAGTGGAAATGACTCAGCATGCAAAAAAGAATAAGAGCAGGCAGTCCTGCTGTAATTCACATAATTAAAATATTCTGCCTAAATGCATTACATCTCCCCACACACATCAAAGGCTTGTGTTTCCTCAAACTCTCCATTTACATTTAGGGAAGCCAGAGAGAGAAAATATGATGTGGTCTGGGCATCTCTGCCTTGGTGTGGATAACAAATCACGACACTGTGTAAAATCCCAGATCCAAGGCAAAGATGCTTTATATTTTATATATGCTGCAGCAGTGCCACAGCTCAGTTACCCTTTGCTGTACGAAGGGCTGTATGTCTAGTCCAGTTTGTATGTTAGCCCGTATTGACATGTGCCTGCATAAGGGGATCCAGGTCCTTTAATGATCTAGACCACCGGCAGCCCAGCTGTGTAGGACAACTGGGTTGCAGGTGTTAAGTAATTGGCACAGGAATTTATGTCCCAGCTGACAGATTTTAAAGGCTTCCTGGGGATGACTGATTTTTGGTTTACTTGGTTTTTGAAGGTTGTGTGTGGAAATCCTGGGAAACTGATGGCTGCCTAGAAGGGTGGCACGTCTGTTGTGAATGGGACAAGGACCTGCTGTGCCACTGTTGGTGTTTGGATGGATGGGGCTACTCTCTTCTGCTGTGGGTTTAGATAAAATTGATGAAGAATTTGTTCACCGGCATGTGTGAAGTATTTGCTATCTTGCCTAGCAGCCTCGAGGTGGAGGAGAATGCAGGATGGGAGGCTGCAGTTTAGGGAAATAAGGACTCAGAGATCCTGATGTGGGAAGAGCAGCAGCAGCAGCTGTGGGTTTTGGTTCAGGAATAAGAGTGACAGTCAGTGCAGAGGTCTACGGAAAGCAATGAGGAGCCAGCAGTAATTCTTGTCCGGGCTGCTTGCACTATGGCTAACAGGTAGTGGGGTGGGTGCAGCTTCGGCGGGCTTTGCTGGGAAGGGAGGTGGGTAGGGAAATAAGGGGCAACCACTTAGTGCTTGTTGTACCCTCTTGGGTCAGGTCTAGGAGGCCAACTGGTGTGAGCAAGGAGAATGATCAAAAGCCTTATGAGAAAAGGTGGATGCTACTTTCCCCTTTATAGCCCAGTTAGCGGGGCCTAGACTGGGGTGGCACCAGGTGAAGGATGCTAAGAACATGAAAAGAGTGAGGTTAGGGGCCAGGGTGTGGTGGTGATACCCCCCAATCTCTAGGTGTCAGGTCAGATCTTTGCCTTGGCTTAGGGGGCTGTATTCTGACTATGTGACAGACGGTGTCAGGGGTCTTCTGGTGGGGGCAGCCACTCTATCAGCTGGAGTCTGTCACCTGGCCTGTATTCCCCTTGGCTGAAGCAAGGTTTCTTAATGTTATTTGGTACTTCCAGTGGGCTGGTGCCATTTACTGGGGTATTGCACTGTGTATCTTGTGAGGACAAGACTTATGAGTGACTACTATAAACAACTGTCACACAGTGGTTCTTCAGGGGATGAAGAAAGGACGCCATGGATTGAGCATATTTTGGAAAAATTTTCTTGCTCAGCTTGTTTTCTTTTCCCATGATACTCCCGATCTAGTTTTCTCTAGCAGAAGTAACTGATCATTCTGTTCCTTTTAGTCTTATGCTACAAAACAATGGTTTGTCAATTAATTATGCTTTAATAAAGAGTTGGGGAATGGATCTCCTTTCCACAGCATGGCTGTATAATCCCCTTCTGGTAAAGTTTTGATGACAGTTATGGCAGTTCTCCCTGCCTGCCTTAGCCCCATTGTTGAGGGTAAGAGTAGGTGCTCCGTCGCAGCAGGGTGATTCTTACAGTGTAAGACAGGCGGTTGGGCTCATTGTAATGGACAAAACTGGGTGCTCCCACAGGAGGGTCAGTGCAGTGTGTGTGCACCTCCATGATGGTCTTCAGCTGATGAAGACAGGGCTGCTATCAGTAGGGACCGTCCTACCTTCCCTGGCTGTGCCTTCTTGTCCCTGCCCTTGTACAGGTATTTATAACTGGGTCTCCAGGTGGGGAGTTTGATGGGTAAAAGATCCAGCTGAAAATGAAGCACACTTCAGATGTATCAGGATTCAGCTGGACAACGTGCTGATGTAGGTGTGGTTGTGCAGTAGGGACATGAAGGAAGAGATGAGGATGACAGACAAGAAGATCCAGACCACACCTACAGCAGTAGGGGAACCTTAGGTAGGCTTAGTGATTTGGCTCTCTCTCGAAGGTACGGGGGCTCCGTATGCCTCTGCATGCAACTTCTGGTTTTGTTTTTTATGTGTGTGGGAGCAAAGCCATTTGGAGTCAGCTGCTAGAAAACACATGATAGATTTGAAATGTGTGCTTCAAGAGGCACTTGACTCAGGGCTCCACAAGGGATTTGCACCTCTTTTTGTAGAAGAGTGAGAACCAGACCATCGCCTGAGGAAGATAGGAAGTAGGGACTCTGTTACCACAGCAGCATAGTGGTTACAGCAAGATGGAGCAGTGGGGTCCTGGGTCCTCCTTAGCTTAAAGGAATTTAATCCGTGGTACCTCCTTTCTGAAATAGCCACTGAGCTATGGAAAGGTCAAGCATGAGGTCACTGAACTCTTGTTGAAATTGGGCTGCTGTTCAGCAAAGAGTGCAAGACTCTTGAGGACACAGACTAAGTGGAGAGGTACACAGCCTCCTTTCTTACAGAGGAATGTGTCTGAGATTGGGAAGTCTTGGTTCTTGTCTATGTGCTGAGACCTGCTTCAGAACACTTGCCTGGCAACCATTGAATAAAATGCCTTTGCAGCACTGGAAATAAGACTGAGGACTCCTTTCTCAAGGGGATATTTAAACTTTTCATTGGGAAAGATTTAAACTTTTCATTGGACATATTTTGTCAGCAATGATTTTATTACTCAGTGGCTATTAATCATGTGCCTTACTGTGGCATTCATATTTCAAGTCGTTAGCCTTTTATCTTCTGGCAAAAATGTAGTAGATCTGCAAGAGTGACTGTTCCCTGCTGTTGAGAAAGCCACGGCATCATAAAACTTGAGAAGCCTTGCACTAATGTAATCAATCTACTAAATGACATCTATATTTGAAATATTGTGTGCATGTATAATGCCTCACAATAGAAAACAAAACAGTGGTAGCACTACCATGTTGTGGCTCCGTTGCGGCATTTGGTGAGTTCCTTGCGTGAAACTTCTTCTATGCTGCACACACTTCTTCTACATGAAGGGTCTGTTTCCTCTGACTTAGCAGTGCTTATCAAACACAAATGGCGTGTTGCCACGTAACATTTTGATGTCAGGTTTGCATCTTAGCAAAATGACAAATACTGTTTTTTTTAAAATTACATTATTTCTCAGGGATGAAAGACGATGTTTGCCAATAACTTTACATCCAGTGAATGTTTCCTATAAGCTTTTTCGCTGTGTTAAGCAAAGCCCTGGGAAATGTGACCCAATTTATTTTTAAGTTCTTTAGTGTCTTGCTGTCTACAAAGCCAACAGCCATCTTTTAGGTTCATTGCTCACTTTGATCTGTCCTTTTCTTCGAGAATGAAGAATTAATCTATACAGGACACAGTCCTATCTAGAAGGACTGTATGGGATTCAACTGTGAGTGAATAGAAACGCAGATTAAATTAGGGGCAAAATGTTGACAAGTCTGCAGGAGAAACATGGAAAGAATGAACCTTTTGCAGAGCTAGGAATGTGAGTTTCCTAAGACACTTTTAGGGTCCTTCTAAATTATTATCTAGACACAGCTGAGAATAGCAGTCTACATGCTTGCTGACTTTTCCTAATTCTTAAATATCTGACTGAGTGCAGTAGTGGCTTTATGAATGAGCACTCTGCAAATGTTTTCGCCAAACATCTTGCTTGATGGAAAAATAAAAGCTCTTGCACATCGCTCAGACTTGTGCAACTATATTACATTTGCGCTTAGCAGCAAAGATGGTATTCTCCCCCAAGTAATCACTGTGCATAATAAAACTTCTTTAAGGCAGGGAATGTAATTGCTTGGTGTTGACTGCGCACCTACAGAGTTATATGCATAATGCTTACACTAATTGAGAGTATCTTAGGAGGAAAGGAGATCAAACTCCAGGATTTTTAGTGCAGCTTGCAGGCAGGGTAACTGGGGTCCTAGGTAATCAACAAAATCAGTTCATACCCCCCTGTGAATGTTTGCTGTTCACAGCGAGCAGCTTCCATTCTAACATACTAAAATCTTTTGCCCTACCACTGGAAAATTCAGTAGGGGTTTTTTAAGGGTAAATAAATTATCATGCCCATCTTCCAGATTAGGGCTAGACGGATGTACTGTATAATCTTGAGTAAATCAGAAGTAGCCAGGAATAGAAAGAATGCTTCATTATTTTACAACCCAGAGAAATCAGTACATGTAAAATTAAATTCCCTTAAACATGCAGGTCTGTTCGAGCCACTCCTGAAATTCCTTCATGATGGGGGAGGGTGCACACAGCAAGATCAACCTTCCCTCACTACTTTCTCCAAAACTGTTTCAGTATCGGAGGCAGAGCATCCATGGTTTCAGGGAATGGAGTGGGCCTTGCACTGGATTTTCCTTCCTTCAGTCGTCTCAGTGTAAGATGTGATCACGTTCTCTCTCCTTTGAATGATTGTTCAGGTGTAATTAATTTCTAGGGTACCTGAGCAGTGACCCTGTATTTGGGATTTTGCCATGATCATCATTTATTTTCTGGACAAGGCAATGTCCAGGATATGAAGTTAGCTCTTTGTCGGTTAGCATGAGGCTTAGGAAGGCACTGGCAAGTATGTGAAAGACAAACATCACACGTGTAGACAAAATGGTAACATCTCCACTCTGCAGTATTTCCATAGGGTCTGACAAATCACAGCATTCCTTATTCCTTGTTTACCACTGGAAGATGAATAGCTCCAGTAAGTTGTCTAGCTGTATTTATTTGTTTTGGTAAACAGTCTTTCCTAATAATTAATTGATTTTGTAAGTGAACTTAACTGAAAAGGTCCAGATTTTTTTTGCCATGGAATCACTTGCAGTATATGCAGATATGGGTGTGGGTGGAAGAATTTCAGAGGTATCATGGAAATTGAGGCAATGCATGAAAACTATATGCAGGTATGGGTGTGGGTGGAAGAATTTCAGAGTTATCATGGAAATTGAGGCAATGCATGAAAACATGAATAGTGCACACAGAAGTTGCTTAAATCTAATATATTCTTGTGCAGCGAACCATTCTTTTCTTCTAGCTTTCTAGCAAATACTGGAATAAAATTGCTTGCTGTCTCCTTTATGAGAATGACTGCGAGTAGTCCCATTGCAGTACCCCTGCAGAAAACTGGTTATTTTTCTTCTGTTCCTGTTCTTATGAAACATTTTATTAAGAAAATAAATTGTCAAGAATATTAAAATTAGAGTTAACATCAGAAAACATTTTTGTGAGACCAGAATTTTATTGTTTGATCAAACAACAGTAAGGTTGTTCTAACCTCATCTGTGCTTAAGCTCTCATTATCACAAAACCTTCTTCCAGGCAGAACCTAGCCAGACTTGTAAAACTACCAAAGGAAGAGCTGACACAGTTGATTACCATTTCCAAAACTTATGACTTGGCATAAAGACTGGAAGATGGCCAGGGATATGGTTTTGGTTTTTTGCTTTTTTGGCAACAAGATACGAAAGTTATCAGCAGTTCTGTTGTTGAGACCTTAAATGGCATCAGACCTAGGCAGCCAAAAAGAGTTAGAAATTCCTTGTGGTTTTGACCTAGTTCCTCATTTGACAGCAGATGATTGAGAGTATGCAGCGGCGTAGTTTATGACAGCCTGTGCAACTGAGGTTGTAATGTGGCTACAGGATGAAGCCTGTCCTTGACATAATTAGCTAAACCTTTCTCTATTCTACAAAGATAGGAAGATAAAGATTTGTCCCACATGTGGAAGGCTGCTTTCTGGAGACCATGCAAAGTGAATTTACCAAAACTGTTTGCAGAACTCAATGATTCTTCATCATTCTGTGGTTCAAACAGCTCTTCTGATCTCCAGTCCAAAAGCTGACACTCAATATTTCCCTTTGTTTTGTAATGGGATCTTTATACAGCTTCAGAATAACATCAGCTGAAACATTAGAACATGGCAAAAACCAGATGGGAATTCCAGAGTTAATGTCACCTCATTCTTAAAGAATATTATATAGAACATGCCAGTGACAAAGGCTTAGATTCAGTCTAGATATTGAAGTTCACTCTGCTAAAACAACAAATTGCTGAAAGTTCAAAGGAGGAAAGTGATGGTGACAGAGGAACACGAGGACCCAAGGAAGGCAGAGCCTGACTGATGCAAAGGCATGGACCTGAGGGGGAGTTAATGTCATGTAGGTAAGAAGGATCACCTCTGGCTAAGCCATTTTGGGAGGATGCTTGTCTGGTCCTTGAATACGAAGTGTGCATGTGAGGATAAGTAAGTGATTTATATCACTTGCTGCTTGCATGGGAGTGCTGGGAAGTGTGGTACCATAAATGTAGACAAAGGCTAACCACCCACAACCTGTTAGAGACCTTATGATTGAATACTTCTCACTGATGGCAGACTGTGCCCTTAGAAAAGGTACGAGAATTAGGAGGCCTTAATGCTATACCTGGGAGCTGCAGGAAGTACAAAGAGGAGTACTCACTGCTAGTGTGGCTTCCCTCAAGAGAAGCTGGAAGCATTTCCCCTGTGTCCGGTGACCTGCTATAATAATGCTAACTTCGCTGTTGGCCAACACAGCCAGCTGACCCACACCCTTGCAGCTGCAGCTTGCTTGCTGCTGTTTGCCTCAAGTCAGTCAGATTATTTCTAATAACTGCCATCATGCATTCACAGTGCATTGAAGAGCTACTGCTGACCTGGTCTGAAATGGGCTAGACAGTTTAAATTCTTTCTTTTAAAACAGGTGTCCTACATTTGTCAGGTATGGAGTGCTGTTACCAGTGGATTCCACATCCAGCAAGAGTTCATCTCCTTCTGCAGAAAGGGAGACACAGAGGACATTGCTTTAGCAAAAAAAGATCTACCCTTTGCACTAAGGCGCACATATTAAGGCTGTGTGTGTGTATGTGTGTAGTATAGGAATCTGGCAGATAGATGGACAACTTACAGACTGATTCACTGTTACCTGCAAAAGTGTACTGGTACTTGGAAGACTGCGGCCAGCAAGCAGGACTGGAAAAGTTTGGTGGTTTTGTTGTTGTTGTTGTTGTTGGTTTTTTTTTTTTTCACCAGGAAAATATCTAATTATGCAGTTAGGGCAGCTGAACAGATTGATGAACAGTATAAAGAAAAATGGATTAAAAAATATCCAGGAAAATGGAGGCTAGTTAGCTCTTTCTTTTCTGATGGATCTATTAAATCATAGAATGGTTTTGTTGGAAGTGACCTTCAAGACCATCTCGTTCCAAGCCCCCTACCACAGGCAGGGACACCTTCCACCAGACCGGGTTGCTCAAAGCCCCATCCAACCTCGCCTCGAACACTTCCAGGGATGGGGCATCCACAGCTTCTCTGGGAAACCTGTGCCATTGCCTCACCACCCTCAGCGGGAAGAATTTCTTCCTTATATCTAATCTAAATCTTCCCTCTTCCATTACCCCTTGTCCTATCACTACATGCCCTTGTAAAAATTAAATCATATTCTAGCATACCCCTCTCAGCTATGATCTCACAACTATTACTTAAGCTCGGTCATATAAAAATATCATCTCTTTTTGCAGTAAAAAAAAAAGGTTTGTCTGTAGCTTCTCCCCTGAGCCTAGATGACCCCTTGGGCTAGTGTACTCAAGACTCCCTTATGTGTTGCTGGCTAACGCAATAGGCAAGACACAGTAGCAGCCAATTCTTAACCTCTGATTCCCTATCCCAAAGAGGTAGATAACTTACGGTTCAGCTGGCAGGGTGCAGCCTTCAACAACGCTGGAACACTACTTTAATTCATGCCCCTTGAGCTATAACAGACATGCCACTGCATCCCTAAGAAACATACACGGATCATAAATAAGGTTAGATGTTATTTTAAGTAATAAACACTGAGATACAGAAACTTCATTGCAGTCTTCTGTCTTTGCCTGTCTCTTCATTTTGACTATTTTTAGTTTACAGTCAGCATTACGACTGTGAACTCAAGGAACACTTGGACAATAGGTACATAAATAATTATGGATAGGTCTCTAGAGCCTTAAATGCTAGCAGAGGATTCAAGTTAAATGCTGGCTGGGACTACTCAATGGCTTGGAGATGTTGCTGTGCTTATACATATTAATACAATTTAATTTCCCATGGTGAAAAACTAACCTGGACTCCTCTGCGTTGTTGGTGGTGGAAGGGTCTGCACAGAAGCTTTTAGAGTTGTAAATTGATGTGTTACTGAACACAATTCTGCAGAATGAACTGGAATGGTCTTCTATGTTTGGCTGCTTATACTTCATAGTAGTGATCTCTCAGTACTTTATATAGATTAAAACCGATTAAAGCTGTGTTATTACTTATTTAAGAGTTACCTTGCTTTGTGATAATGCTGCAGTGTCACTGAAACCAGTTAGGGATATTGAGTTAACTGCTAGAGTTGTCACAGAAAACATACTGCGCATCAGCAGGACATGCCTGAGAGTAAAAAGAGAATTTTTACTGTTTTTTCTGATCCATATTTAAAACACAAGTTAAAAAAATGGCTTGTAAGGATAAAAGCTAAGCATGTATCAGGGGATATTGCACTGCTATTGCTTTGGGTTGTGATAAAAAATTGTAACAGTGAAGAGAACTGGTGTAAATTACTGAACCTTTTTCATAACTGGGTTTTTTGCATGTGTTTTTCAAAAAGAACTCTTTGATATTAGGTAGCCAATTGAAAAAGCCTCTGATGAAGTGTTAGTAAAGTAGTGCAGAAAAGTAAGTATTTTATACAGAGAGATAAAACTATTTTTTTAAAAATTGAAATCTGTATTTATGAAAGTGCTAACTATGCAGGCATTGATGTTGGTAAGAAAGTTGCAGAATTACAATGTAGATTTTCTCTATTTATTTTTACTTCCCTTTCAAAGTCTGTGAGATTACTTTGTTTTGATGTGTCTTTGGAGGGCTGGGTCATGCGGGACAGTGAGTAATCTAGAAGACTTGCATCTCCGTGGGTCACCCCTGCAAATGCAAAGGTAATAGTAAAGTTATAGTAAGGAAAGGAAATAGTAAAGGTTAAGATTCCACTGACATACAAATGAGGAGACTTTTAGTATCTCTGCCAAGTCTATAAAGAGAAGAGTGAGGACGAGTTAGGCAGAGCACTGGTTTGAATGACAGCCTTTGTGATCAGGGAAGTTGTCTACGTATGCTCAAAGGAACCTGGTTCTCTACACAGTCTCTGCAATTACGCAGGACTGCATCAAATGTGAAACAACCAGCCCTTCTCCTAGTAGGAATGACTGGGAAATGTTCCACCCTAGCCCCCCATTCTGTCTTGTGTCCCTCCATAAAATCAAGTGGGGGCTATCGAATACATCAAGAGACGGAGCCAGGACTTTATTGCTGGAGTTCTGTAATTAAAGGTCTCATTTTGAGAGGGCAACAAGACTTCAGCTATTGTCTAGGCTTAAAAACCGAGGAATTTAAATTCACATTTTCTACCTTAGAAAGGTGTCCTAGCCTGCGGGTGACAAGTCATTCTTTAAGCATGCAGCAGTTCACAGCTGTCAAAAGGGGAAGTCCTCCTTTTGCTGCTGCACCCTGTGCCTGCTGGACCACTCAGCGAATCATTTTCAATCACTGAAATGGCAGAAAACTATCTCAGAAGAAAGGAAAAAAACCCAAGCAAGTGGAAGGTGGCATCCTGCCATTCTAGTGAGCTGAACTGGCTTGAGGGAGACTCCAGGCAGTCCCACAAGAGGAGCAGAGGGGGCAGGAACGCCCCTCATTATGGCTCTGTGCAATTAAACCAGCACAGCTGCTTCTGCAATGGTACCTAGGAGAATCTTCCACTGATTCTAGGATCGCTGTGCAACACTTGCGATACGTTCGGCCTGAAGGAATACAGAAGAGAGTAGCGCTCTCAATAAAGCTATCACCTGATATCCTAAGTAAGTATAGTAAATACGTAGTGAAGAGACAGTAAATATCCCAAAGACAAGGGCTGGAACTCAGGTCTTCTTCACCCTCAGGTCAGTGCCATGATAAATGAGGCGGAGTTACGTTTCACTATTGGGCTTTACGCACATCAGCGCAGAGTGGAACAGTTTAAATAGAAGGCAGGTAGAGAACGGCCCATGGGACATACAGGTTTGATCTCCCACCAGTGTGGGAATCTACTCTTGGTCTCCCATTTCTTAGATTCAGATTTGAATGAGTAGACTAGTAAGCAGGCTCCTGCTCTGCGAATGAAAAGCTTAGACCTGTTTTCCAAAAAGCTTCTACTCCTTCCTACCCTAAGAGAAGGGTTCTGGGCTGTGCAATGCGTGGACGGAGATCCCCCCGCATGCAGAACAGGCTGTTGTTAGACACCTCTGACTGAAGCCAGCGGGTTGGCCTGGGACGTGCAGTATTTCACGCAGGTAAAAGGTGCCTCATTCAGGATTCTGGATTCCAATAACCTTAAACGTAGGCACCTGGGAACCTGATGCTTAACTTCTGAAGTCACATATTGGGTCTGGTCCAAAACCTCTGTCACCTGATGTGACCTTCATGGGAAAATCAGGATACATGATTCCAAACTTCCCATTGGTTCAGACAGCTACACAGAAAGATAACAGTGATAAATTAAATAAACTTGGAAATAAACTAAACTGCGTAAGTATCTACAAATTTATGGATTTAAGAAGAACATCTAACTCTTCCTTTTAAGGTAAAGGTTTGGGGAAGACCAGGATGTGAATGACTGAGGATATGTATTTCATACAAACACAGGGCATCTCTGATCTCTGACAGCTACAGATTTCTACTAGATGTATTCTTAACTTTTAAAGGATCTGATTTCTGGCAATTCTAAATGAGTTATGTTTCCCATCACTCTGTCTCTGACATTTCTATAAAACTCTTAGGTTAGTGTAAAATTTTTTGGTGTCAGAGGCTGCTGCTTATGTAATAGACTGTAACTTGTGGTCTCTGCCATGTGGTTATCTCTTATTTAAATAATTCATAGCCATTGTGTAGTTGCTTTTCAAAATACCCGATTATCCTTCACATTTGCTCAATAGTTTTCAGTGCAGACTTGTCATTGTGCTTCCTTTTCTCTGCATTCAGTAAATATTTGGATTAAGTTAATGTTGACTTACATACTAATATAGGGCTCAAGACACAAGTGGACTTAAGACCTCTGACCCGAAACTGAAATTTGTCAGTGTTCAAAATTTTCACTCTGCTGGGGCCTGACCTGAAGACATGTAAAAGCCAGGGACTTTAAAATCTTTTGAAGTTTCTTAGGTGTACTAAATTTCACTAGGGATAGGCTCTAATGCACTTTAGTTTTGACAGTGAGAAGCCACTTTTTGCTAATCTTTTATTTGCTCCTTGTTGGGATCCACAAAGCATGTGCACCTTTGCTTCAAGAGTGTGATGTTTACATGTACCTGCCCAACAGACATTAGAGGAATGCTGATAACTGACTGTCAGCAAAAACCTAAAACCAAGCATGAGTCTAAAATACACAAATGAATAATAATAATAATAAAAAATCATCAATTTAGCACCCCCCTTACAATCTTTGGCATCCAATTCAAAAGCAGAATTTTTTTAAAGAATATGTTACAAGATGTTTACTTATCATGCAGAAAATAACGCATTATTTTGAAACAGGTGAACTATTTTGGTTAAAATTTCAAATAAGCTCAATTTTAAGGTAAGAAGAGAAAAATGTTAGGAATCTGCTTTTGAGAACTGGTTGGCAACTTTAATTATAGGCAGAGCTATCATTGTCCAGGTTTGATCAGGGAAATCCACTTTACAAAAACGGAGAAGCTGGTATTTTATTCTAGCAATGGCAACAAGGAGTCATGTGATTGATTCTGCAGAAGTGACAGAGATGTATGTGGATTAGGCAAGACAATAAAGCCTGTGAAATCAAACTGAAGATACTTTTTGAGAATTTATTCCAACACTTCAATTTATAGAAAACTGAGGTAACCCTAACAGGAGCAAAACTCAATTCAATATGGCAGAAGGAGTAAGAAAAATCAACAGTGAAATCATACGTGAAAGTACAACCATATACTGTTCACTCTTTAAATCTGTTCAAATTTGTACATGTTTCCGAAAGAAAGATTGGCTTAGTTTGCTGGCAATCCACAACTGTTTTGAAAGCATTATTGAAACTTGTGTACTGTAACAGAGTATGATGTTACTAAGAAAGACTCAAGACGCCTCCCTCCCTCTCTGATCTCATTTAAAGCATGATGTCAGATTAACATTGCTAATGCACAGGCCCCCAGTGTACACTGGGTCTCATTTTTGTATGCTCTGAATTAGCTTTCCATATCCTTTTCACTACAGATCTGTAGATGCCAAGGACACCTAGCCTTGAGCATGCAGTATTAATTAGTACACACGAACAAACCATATTTACAAAAAACAACATTTTAAAACAAAATGTGCTTTCTCTTGGACCTTCTACAGTCTGGAGATGATCTGCAGTTTGATCTCAGACAACTGTTGCAGCTTCAGACAAAAACATCTGGAATGTCAAGAGACTACTGGAAGTTCTTAGAACAGCCTTATGAACATTACTGTTATAACTCAGTAAAACCCATTCATGTTTCCCATAACACTGAATGTAAACATGCATCAGCGTGAACCACGATTGATAATTCCAAGTTGCAATATGGCCATATATTTCCAGATATTACAGAAACAAATGGTTGCAGTCATTCACAACGTAATATTGCACAATGTAGAATACAGTGCCTCTTTTTAGTATGTATAAGGAAATTCCAAATGGACGATGAGACAAAAGCAGATGTATTTATTTGAGTGAATATGTAAGACATGTTAAAGCTACTACTTAATAAAATAAAAACCTGATTACCAGATAAGAAAATCTTTTTGGAAATGATTTCTCTTTTCAAAACGTTGTACAAATTCCCTGCTGACAATCTTATAAAACACATACATGCTGCAAAATGAAACATACAACAGGAGCAATGAAGAATTACCTCAGCTTTCATCACCACTTCACTTGATTGAAACTGTTCTCATGTTCCATTAAGTATAATAATATATTTGGAAAATGTAAATAACCTAATTACATTTTCTTGTTTCAAGCTGCCAGGCACCAGTCATATATCGCAGTCGTATAAAAAGAAGATCCCTGCCCATCTGCAGCCAGCTCCAAAAGGGAACTAACTTAGAACCTGTGATTAATGAAGAAGGAAAAAAAAAAAAAAAAGGATGTTGTTAGAAAAAATAAGCATTGGCAAGACACACATTTAAGTAGTGTGATGAACCTCTGCACTCTCAGCATGTTCAGCTCCACAACCTAGACCTTAGCATTAATGAAAATTTATACTGCAAAAGTTATTGCTTTATAGTAATTACATTATACCATAGGTGGGAGATTCTAGTTTGCAAGCAGCACAGTAATTCCACGTATGTCACAAGATGCATAGTCTTCTCTGCGACAAGGCTTTGTTCAAGTAAATAGGAATCAGAACATCAATAATTAAGCAAATGATTTCTTAGTGACTTTGGAGAACAGAACCACCACAGCCTCCTACAGCAACAATATGAACGTGCCAATCTTCAGGCAAGGTAAGGAATCCCCACTATGAAAGCAAGCCCTGTTCCATCTCTGCTAAACATTTGTGTTTGGTGCAATATACATTGAAAGAAAACATTTATTTTCTAGTAAAGTTGGCTTAGGATGCTCTCTGCTTGCACCCTTCATCACCACTGCAGATCATTACACTTTCTGTTGCCCAGGGGTTGTGTTGAGGAGAAGACTTTCAGATTAAAAAAAGAAAAAAACATGAAAGGGAAAAAAAGAACGAACTGCATTTGATGGGAGGGAGGAAGTGAGCAGAAGCAAGCAGTACCTCTTAAGCTGGCTTTGCTATGAAGAAATATGTATGGAGCTATACTTGACAGTAACCCAGTAACAGAGACCTCCCTACAGGTCTGAAGGAACATTGCACCTCGAGAAAAGAGGGTGCCCTAGAAGAGGCTTTAATAGGTGGGCTGAGAATTTTGGAAGGCAAGAAACAGTGAAATGGAGTTGAATCAATAAACAATGATGGTCAGACTTCCTGCACAGTGTTTTACAATTGCAGTATTTTTATTAGCACATTACAGCAAGAGGATGTGTCAAACTAGTGCTTTGTCCTAGCAGTATAACTACCTACATTTTTTGTCCAGTGAGAGCGCAGAGTTTCTCTCCCTTGCTATCCCTTCACCTACTCTTCCTGTACCATGCCATGGCAGAAGGCTGGCAAGGACATGAAATTCAAAATTTGTATGGAAAGAAGGCTGTGTATTATCAAAACTGGGCAAAATATGGGAAAACTCTTGGATATTTTATTCTGGATTGACACGTAAGGAATCTCACAAGAATATAAACAATTTCTCTACCTTCAATTTCAGTCCAGTTGACAGCAACTTCTGCTATAGGTATTCTCAAGCGCTGGGCTATGTAGAGAAGTTCCACATCAAATGCCCTGAAGAAGAACAGGAAATAGCAAATACAGTCACACTTATTTCCAGAAGAAAGATGGTGGCACTGTTAATTAAAACCCTAGCCTGATTTAAGGAGGTTGGTGTTCTGTTACGAAGTTCATACCAACGCTCTACAGGTCAGATGCACATGAAAGGGAAATGAATGGCTGAATGGCTCAGAACATAGCCAATATACAGACAACAATACTTCACTGCGTTCTGTTTTTGAAGGTATAGGCCATGCTGTGTTCAGACCACTGCTCACTTTTCATTCTGCCACAATCATGATTTAAACTTTTTTGAAGACCAAGGAGTTTAAACGTGCCGTGTCAATCTACATCTCTAGTAGTTTCATGAAAGGGGACAACTACCTGCTGGGGCTTTACGCTGATCTGATGGTTTCTCCTTGTACTTTCTAAGTCAAGAATAAAGACAGCAGCACAGAAGCGAGAAATGACTTATTTTACTGTGCATAGCGGAACCTGAACAACAGTTGTACTTTACCTGGTGACCATTTAATGTACAACACAAAAACCCACTTGAGAGACCTGTCTTTTTTGCTGGCACAATTGTTTGCGGGTTGTGCAGCAAAATGAACTGGGGAAGTGATCCTACTCTAAGTCAGCTGCCTCTCCCTGACCAGTTTGTCCAAAATACACTTTAATCCCCTCAATTCTCTGCACAGAGAATTGTTTGTGCGTTTTATTCATGCAACTGCATGCTCAAGCGCACCTGCTGGATCCGAGACGCTGAGGCTTTTCATATTAGAGAAGTGATTTGGGAACTACAGCTTGTAATGCTCATGTAGGAATCAGCACATGAAACTATCAGTAGCTACTATTGACAAGGGTGAAGGCAAATCACAGTTACAAAGATTGTGGTGATTTTGGTTCAAGTTCTGAGACTTACTGATTGCTGGGTTTTTTTTCTTTTTCCCCTCTTTGTAGTCTTCAAATGCCAAAAGGGGTGTTCTTGTCCCTTAAATGAGTTCTGGTAACTGGAATTTAAGCTAAACAGCTGCCTCCCCCCAGTAAAAAGCTTTTTAAAAATACTAGTCTGTATTGGAAAAAACTGTCAATGACCATCCACATTTGGTTTCTACTAGGTTCAATACATATTTAAACACAGAGGTTTCTTCCTGGGGAACTAAACCTTGAAGGTTAAGGAACTGCAAATGTTTTAGCCAAGCTGTTGGTAAGGTTTCCAGTTTTAAGTCAATGGAACAGATGTTCCAAACCAGCTTACATAGGTCTTGAAAATGCAGCTGCAAGGCAGTCAAGAACAATTCAACACTAGTCCACATTTTCCCTCAATAACTTCGTAAGTTTAGAATCTCCTGAAATTCTCATTGCTAAGTCCAAGACAATTTTCTTTTGAAATGAAAAAAAACAATAAAAATCTTTTGTCAGTGGAGAAAAGGTATGCAATAAAAAAATAACAACATTTGTTCATGCTTCAAGGGTTGCTTGAATTCAAGTCATTGGTAATCCCATTTAACACTACAGAAAGGGTACAAAGGGACAGACAGGTGACCAAGAGCAGGCAAAAAGACATACGTGAGCAGGTTGCTAGCCAAGTTCAGATGTTATTTCCTTCTACTTCAAGCCTGCCTTTCCTTTTAAGCAGTGCAGTGCATTTCTGCAAAGCTATTAATGAATGCAACAACAGAAATCCACTTTGAAATGTGCACTTCGGTGTGCCCCATACGTGTAGGTTCCCATTGAAGTACAGACCACAGCACGCTCGCTTGCAGGTGAAAGCATTACCAAACATGCACCAACCTGAACTCGCGCTGTACGTGCGTGTTACAGGAGAGCTATTGGTATCACTCTGGACAGCATTAGAACATGCAAAGGCAGCATAATCAGAGGTTATCTACAGAGACTATGGTTATTGTGTATAAAGAATTTAGAACCATTTTATAAATCTGATTTTGATTAGGATACAGGCCTTTTAATTGTCACAAAAAAAAGTTACTGGAATAAATGTGAGTTCTTTTTTTTTTTTACCTCAGTGAACTGAATCTGCTCCAAGCAGCCCTGCCATTTCACTATTTTCTTTAAATGAGGGTTGAATTTTATTTTATTAATTATGACATGGTCTCTTCTACTGAAGTTGTATTATTTAATTTTTGCTGACATTTTACATTTGTAAGCCAAAACCCCCATGTATTCACCTTTGAATGTTTGAGTCGTGTATTAAGACTAAATCTAATTTTGTTATACTTACTGCTTAACTGACTAAAAATCTTAAGAGACACAGAATAATTGTCTGATGAATTATACTATATGAGCTGCTCTAAAAATACTACCACATAAAGTATTAGCCTAGTGAACTAATAGTTATTTGCAACAATTCCTATGGACAACCGACTACTGGAATGTCAGCATATACATCACTGTACAACAACATTAAATAGTCTGGTGAACTACGGCACTCAAAGTAAAAGATTAAAAGCACAGGAATTAATCAGGTTGAACGCTAATATTGTTATATGTGGTTGCCATTTGTGTAACAGTGAACTTATACCGAAATTAAAAAATCCCTGAAAAAGCTGAAAAGAGAATGACTTCTATTGTATACCGCTGGGATACCTTTTTCCTTCCCTTGTCCCACACCACCTTTCAGTACACCTCATATACATACTAGAATAATCGGGGAATACAGATCGCAGCGTATTCAATACATGGACAGTATTACAGCGATACTGCCGATCACCAGATCCAGATGGTCCAGAAGAACCACTCAGAAGTTTCCATAGTCAGGATTTAAGCTGGAGCCTACCCTAGAGGAGATCAAAGCAACACCAGCAGATGAGGTGGTGAGCGCCAATACATGTGTTTTGACATGAAGCCATTTGTGACTAGTTAACATCTGGCAGAACCGCTGTTAGAAATAGCAGAGAATTATTCACACCATGTACTCCACCGGATCCCGCTGCAGAGAGTGAAAGTAGGTGCCTCTGGGGAGGGGGGACACAGCTCAGAAGGTCCAAGTTGGGCTCCAGCCTGAATGAATTCAGGCTCCAATCTAAGCACCCAAAAATACATGGTGTGAACAATTTCCCCATATTTTAATAGTGGCTCCATTACGTGTTAATTCACACAAACATGAAGTGTAAAATACAGAAAGAGAAAAACTTGTCCACGTAGCTGTGTTTAGGCTAAGGAGTACTTTTAGTTAAGTTACAATTTAAGACGACGCTGGCTAAAATTCAGTTGAGTACCAAGTTGGTAGGTGTTTAATTGAATTTAACCCTTTTAAACTGAACCCTTAAAACACTTCAGCTTATAAAATACCTTTCCTGCAAAATTATTCTGTATTATAAAATTGCGCCAGGACTCTTTTTTTGCTGGTCTCATATTAAGTGTTTCAAATATCAAAATCGGGTTTTCAGTTATACTGTTTTATCTGGAATTTAAGATTTGTCTACACCCAAGATATGTTGTTCCAGCAAACTCTTAATGGGCAGAGAAAACTTTCAATGGCCAAAGAGGTCTAAGAATGAAATAGGATGTCAAGAGGGTTAGACTGCCAGTACTGCTCTGGCTGTACTGAGGCTTTTGAAAGTCCACATATGTCTGCCAGGAGCAGGATTTTTTACATGACAAAACAGACATAACAGTAAAATATTTTTGCATTGATTACATGTTCATAAACAATTCTACTTCTCGTGTACAAAACCAGGAAAAAATAATTCATTCTACTGCTTGTGTTGGTCTACAATGCCAAAGGAGTGGAAAAAAAAATAATAATCCCTGTAGCAATATGAATGCTTATTTTTCTGCTTATAAGATTCACCTTTAGAAATTAGTGACAAACTGGAGAAGCAAACATTAATTTTTTACGTTGAGCTTTCGAGTTTTAAATGTGAAACAGCATGGCTTGTTCAGTGTACAAGGCAATTTTTACAGACAAAAGTAATAGCAACAATTTGATCTAATCAGCAACCTGCTGAGTTGCATAATATGGTTATAAATTGCCACTTTACAAAAGTATGTCAATCAAACCAGGACTAGAATTATGTTTTGAATTTCCCCTCATTTTATCAGTATTCCAGGTAGGACAGTAACCACTGCTATGTCTACTTCTCCTAGGTAAGGAAAGATATTTTCTGGCTGGAAGAAATGTATAATTTATTTTTTTTTTTGTAATCAGAAGAAATCAATGACCAAATTTAGGATAGGAAAATTCTGCCAGTGAGACCATTTAATTTTCCAGTTTTCTTCCTGTACATTAAAATTTAACATAAACAGTTACACTTCTCAGGTCAAGACTGTAGGTGCAGAACTAGAGCTTCTTTTGGACTCTGAAAGTGAGTAATTCCAACTGTGTCTATTAGGTTTTTAAAATATCCCTTTTAATTTTCTTTTAAGTTTTAATTTAAAAAATGTGCTCCATCCATTTCTGAAAAACAGATTAGTGGTGTAATCAGATTCAGAACCTAAAACACAAAGCATATGCTCTCTGTTCAAAAGGTTGCTCTCATTTCAAACTAATGTCAAAACTTTGCTATTTAGAAAGTAAATTTCAAGAATGTTTGGTTTGTATTCATATATACACAGCCAGCTCTCCAAAGGACAGTTAAACAAAAAAGTCAACTAGAACGCTTACCAAAAAAAAAAGCTAGTTTAGGATGTAAGCATGATAGTATCAAATATATAAACAGTTTCCAGTATCTATTAATTTTCAAATGCTTTCTAAACTTTAGGGTTAGATTAACAAAATATTCTAGGAAATATCTTGGTCTCTCTTTAGAAAGTATTACATGATCCTTACCACCATAAGGATAAAACAGTATTTTTCCTTGTATATTCCAGTTTGCTTTTAAGACTTCCGAAATATAAGCATCTATAAATCAAATTCAGCACAGCAAGAAGAAAGCTGCGGTCTCAGTGTTCTAGCATTTTTAACATTAAAGAGGTGATACTCAATTCAGTGTCAACTGGAATAGAAAGAGCATGAAGAAAGCAGGAAAAAGTAAAGGTCTAAGCAATTAGTTTTTCATTCTTAATGCAGCTGGTATGGGGTTATTTCTTTATGCTTAAACTAATATTGAAACCGTCAAAGATGCACATAAGATCATGTAAAGGAAGGTCTTGATGGTCTCCCCTTCTTTTTCATATGAAAGGTGAATATGGAAACACAAGATTCCATTTTATTGGTGGTGCTGGTGAAACACCGAAAACACCATATGCATTTATTTTTGGTGTCTCTGATAGCTATTGAAGTACAGAAACTTAGAAATCTTTCAGCCTGCCCAGCCTAGCAACAGGATAGCTATGTTGTTTACATTGACATATCTATTACCAGAGTGTAAGAGGTTCAGCTTCCAAGAAAGAGACTGTGCTCCTAACACTTGCTATTTGAGTGAGGTATGTTATCAGCCTGCTGAAAGCCATGGAAATAAAACCTGTATTATTTCTTGAATACGTACAGCTCTGCCTTTTGGAGCAGTATTGACAATATCCAGCACTTCAGGGCAGTCTCCTACTGCCCAGTGCTAATTCAGCACTGGTGCTCTCTTGTATGTGAAGACACTACCGAATTCCTTTATCTGAAGGGAAGAATTCTCGTGGCTTTTTCTCTATAGAAACAGGCGCTGCCTATACAGCCCAGAAAGTGAGCTGCCTTTCACACAAAATTGCTCCAGTGTTTTTTCTTCTAACCCACGACTTTCAGAATTTACTGAATAGTTCATCCTTTTGATGCAGTTCAGGCACCAGCGACCTGACACAGTTTTTTTCCTGCGTGTTATGATGCTATGAGTTGAATAAAAATCAGTCATCTACAGTAGAGATAGCTCCTTCTGTACAAATTATCTACAGTCCCTTTATAGTCGAGGGCAGGAAACAGGCATTTGTCAGTTGCACTTGATCTGGCATATTTTAGAGGCCTATATTAGGATGAAATGAATTATACCCTAAAATTGTCCCTTCTTCTATTGTCTAAGAAGGAAGGTTAGATGGCAGGTGGATGCACTCTCGATATGATGAAGCAAATCCTGTCCATTGTGTGTGTATATTCATATTCTAACTGAAGAGTAAGCTTCACAGTTCAGGGCAGGAATTATTAGATAGCCAATTTTATAGCCATTTTATATTAACATCATGAATAAATATGTTATGTACTAACGTTTAATCTAAAAATTTATCATGTTCTCATGTAAGAATTCACTGAACACTTTGGCACCTCAAAAAATCTGAGCCTGACAAAACTTGAGCAGATAGGACAGATGAGGCTTCTGCGAAAACCAAATCATGTTCATTCTCTTCAACAGCTCACCACATGCTCCAGTTCAGCACCGGGGACCCCTCGACAGCCTCGATGACTAGGGTGCTAGCCCTCAGACGGCTTTTAGTCTATTAAACGCTGCTTGTTTGTTGAATATTCTCCAGCAGTCTCCTCCATTATTACCAGAATATCTGAGCACTGACCATACTGAACTGAACTCTTCCTTCAATACCTAACAGAGCTGCACTTCACTAATGGGATTTTACGATTCAAAACGAATCAAGTAATTTCTTCAGATGTCAAAAAACCCCAATGCAGTGATGCAGAGGTGGTAATAAACCCAGATTTCAGAGTCTCTTGTCTGATATCAAGATAGTGGTTTCTCTGCAACCCCTTGCTGTTAGTCTCAGTATGAATGAGTTGTTCTGTGACTCAGTTAGGGACTTCCCATTGCTCCAGGTCAGTGTAATCCTACTATTTCTTCCTCTTATGTCTTCATACTCCTGATATGTACAGAACCTCCGCAGCACAATGTCTAACCAGTTTTTATTTTGTTTTTTACACTCGTGCTATGCAATGCAAAGATATCAGGCGCCAGAAGTTTCCATTATTGGGCTATTTCAGATTCTTACATTATTTCATACAAAGGAATCTAATGTATGGTTCTGTGGGATGAATGTTTGATATCCCTATATAATGTCCAACCGCAATTATCCCAACTGTCTGTACGATGCAGATGTTTCTCTTACAACTACCGTTTCCTTTAGTATACTCACTTTCTCCATATACTTATACCTCCCTATCTCCCAGTTTATTTCCAGATATTAGAAATATTAACTGGGAAAGAGACAGTACTCTGTATTGTGCGCTGACATATTATCTTCCAGTTACACATGCTAAATGGTTAGCTGTGAAGCTGCTAATTAACTTTTAAATCCTTATTGTAGTTTTTTCTTCAGCAGTGGCAATAATCTGGGTTTCTCTCCTCTACAGGGGTTTCAGTTTCCACAAAACTTGCCAAAGCTTTCGCTCTTGAAATCTCTACTGTTTTGTCAGATTTGGTTTAAATTAGCCAATAAGTACGAAAATGAAGGCAAGGAAGCACAGAGACTGCTGAAGGACAGATGAGGATAAAAGCAGACAATATATTGTCTGTTTTGGCAGAAAACTAAACCGAATTAAAAAAACCCTATTGTTGTTTTAAGCAAATCTGTGACTTGGAAGTATCTGAAGAGCTGTTTATTGGAAGAATTTGAGTTATTCTGTTCTTGACAAACAAAACAAATATTCTTCATTCTAACCAGTACATTTCAGATAAATAAGAAAACACTCAGGGGATTAGTTTATGGATTACTGTAAATAAAAGAGCAAAAATAGAAGGCTAATTTTATAGCAGCACATATAAGCACAATGAATTAACACACTAAGACATGAAGATCTGGTGTGTTCCACACCAGCAATATAATTACTGTAAAATAAGTTAGCAATATCCCTTTTTCATTGCCTCTATTCCTGGATAATGGGATACAGCACGATTATTTTTACTCTCTCTATCCTTTGTTGCTAGAGAATCTGACTGGCAGAAGCAAGCTTGTTAAGATTTTTTCAAATAAAAACCTGAACACTTTACATAATATGACTGACCCATAAGTGCAACTATATTAGAAATCTTCAGTTTAAAACAGAGTAAGATTGAAGATTGCATTTTTACAGATTAAACCGATTACCCTCATTCACTTCTTTCAGTATTTTCTTCTTGAAGCACTTAATTTATGAAGTGAAGTTAAATAGGGTAATTTTGAGATGTGCTCTTCTGGGCCTCGCATATGCGTTTAACCATGTATTTAGAAAATTCCTGTATATGAAATTTACAGAACTTCAGAGATCAAGTTTGGTTTTGGAGGAAGCAGCATCAATCATGCTTCTGGCTCAGCTATAGTTTTCTTTAGGGCAATAAGCAAACCACTCAGGCAGGAAAGTTCCCTCTGAACTTCCAAACACTGACTGCTCACAATTCCAGATTCAATTCAATAGAAGCTCTATGTTCTGCACCAGATTTGTGAGCCCAAATACTACCTTTGCAGCTCCGTTTTGGAGGAGCAATATAGCTCAAGTATCAGTGCCAAAGTTCAACCTAAAACTAGATGTATTGGAACCGACTAGGACTGTAGGATTACACACATTTTTGTATGGGAATATTGTTCAATAATTCTGTTCCCTGTCAGCAAGCAGTAGCCTGTGAGAGATTTTCTTGGATGAAGACAATAGTCTGAAAAGATTTGAATATATTTAATTAAGCCATCCTTTTTAGCAACAGTTGTGGTGTAGGAAATTTATAGAAATTACAGTATTTGTGCAGAAACAGTGTTTCAGTCCTATAACAGTAGTCATGACTGTATCACTCTCATAAGGGAACTGTTGTAGCTAAATTACAAGGAAAGAGAGCTCTAAAGTAGTTCAAAGACTATACATCATTTTCTACCGTCTTAAATTAATAAGATCTATCGGTAGTCCTCTCATGAAATATTCTAGTGAGAAAATAAGCAAAGAGAAGGCATTTCCTTTTGCTTTGAGCCTTCAGCAATTACAAACACCTTATCAGATATGGATTTTGGGTAAAGAGTTTTGGTTAAGCAGCACTGAACTGTGAGGTTGTAATGCATAAAAACAGACTGATAAAAGTTCTGAATAAGATTAATAACTCTTTAACTTTCCTTATCATAATAAGAGCTTCTCTGCATTTCTTAATGTGCTTGCATGGCTCGTATCTGTAAAAGGAGAGAGGCCTCTCAGAAAAAGGGAGTGGCTACAACACATTCAAAAATTTTTTGTTTAGAATTTCTTTTAGAGGTGAAGAGAGAAATTATTGGGATTTTCTTTTTTTTCCTTTTTTTCTCCCCTCTCCTAATCAATTAGCAGTTGCTCTGACAAGGCAAAACCAAAACGTCCTGCTTAGTACTACCTAACTCTTTCCATTCCACATACTAAAGTAAAATGGACTTGCAAGGAGTTGATCGTTGCCACCCAAAATCTCAGCAATGTAGTCTTAAAATCCTTCTTGTGGTTTATGTTAGATGCTATTTTAAAATAAAAATTTAGTAAGCCCATCTGTTCCCCTTCTCCCTATCATCATGAGAAGAAAGAATAAAATTAAATACCCAACTATTTCTTAAAGTATTTCATAATAAAATAGAATTCCTAGCAATTACCAGGATATTTTAGCATAACAAGAAATCTAAATTGCCATGCCACTAGTACTATAATTGGTTAAACTGAGCAGCAAGTGCTTTATACACAGACATCACATGCCTCACAGTAGCTGCTATACTGAAGTTACTTTTTCAAAACCATGTTCAATTAGGAAAAAAAAAACAACAACAAAAAAAGAAAGAATTTACCAGCGTTCTATATGAAGAGCTGAGAAAGTCCATAAGGCAGCTTCTCTGGTTAAAAGTTTAAATCCGCACTGCGTGTCCCTGATCTCTTTCACACAGAGAAACCATACAAGGAAGTGGAACCCATACATAAGAAGAGTTCGAAAGTAAGAGCGCTGTGGACAAAAGGCAAGAAGTTAGATGGTTTCATTTAAGTGATGAGTGAAGTGTTTGAACAGAGCTGGCTTACAGGACAATAATCCTGTTTCGTGATAGATTTCAAAGTTTGTAAACTGTTCTTGTTTTGCACTGGAACGAAACCAAACTTTTCAATTGTTACAGTCAAACAAAATTACAGCTGAAAAAGAAAGACTTACCAGTCAAGTGCACAGTCAGTACACTGGCCCAAGTTCTTTTTTCTGCTTTCCCTAATTCAGAGCAGCTTTTCATTCTGGATAATGCATCATTAAGTGGAGCAGGAACCTGCACCTGGATTTCAGTTAATGAGTTGGACAGGCATAGTACCTTCTGCATGATTCTCTGGGAATTCCCTCAGGAAAAGAAGAGTGAAGGAGCAGGGGGATGGCATGCTACATGCTCTACTCCACTGGACACTTACAAGCTACTCTTCCCTCTGTCTAGGCCTCTTGTTTTCCTAAAAATTGGTTCAACAAATTCCAAAGTTATCAGGACAAACAATGGAGAATAAGCCAGCAGGACTGCATAAAGACTGCTACTCTTGAGAATACACACTAAAAACTACACAGGTTCCAGCTGCTACTCTGACATAAAAATAAATTTTAAAAAGTTTTATATTATTATTAAAAAAAAAAGAGCATCTCTTCTTTCATTTCTTCACATCCTTTCACTTCTTTGATTCAAGACTGAATGATCTCCGGAGCTTGCACACACCATGTTAAGGTACTTAAGGGAATTCAATTAAAGAATGCACTTTTTTGCAGTATATGATGGACCAAGTCAAAACAGGACTAAAGTAACAGCTGCTGTGGAAGATAATATTTCATTTTATATTTCCAGCAATGTTACAGAGTCACCTTTTTTCTTCTTTTGCTTTCACAAATACATTTTATGTTCCTGGTAAACGTTCTCCCAGACTACTCTTTGGTTACACTTTTGTTCTTGATGTAATTATCATACAGATAAGTTTATTCATAGAATCCAGAGGTTGGACTCTGAGTTTGCAGAGGTCCCTCCCAGGCTTTTATTCAAGACAACTCCTAAACAACTAGAACTCTGATCCACAAATCGCTTCTGAACTCACTGCTAGTCTTAAGCTCAATTTAAGTGATTGTATCTACGACTGCAAGCCAAATACCATGTAATATCTTTAGGAGCCAACAATTTAACTGGTAAGCATCTTTGGGTGATAAGAGATGCCTTTAAAGTCAGTAATTTCAAACCTCACTTGAAAAATGAGAAGATGCTCAGCTTATTATGTAATAGCCTTTGGTTTAAGGAAATTAAAATTTGCAGCTTGTGTCTCTCAGAGAAGTGCTCTAGGTTAATGGTGGATCTGGTGAGGGTTCTCTGGCTCTTTCGGTGAAGATGAACCACTGTGTGACCAAGAACACAAGGCTACTAGTCCCAAAGGGAAGCTCTATAAGAGGCTGCACGAGCATCAGCGAGTAAAACTGTGCACTTCACAAAGAGGAGTTCCTCAGTGATGCTCATCACTCCCAAGACGATTTATGCATGACATACTATGGATTCATTAAAGTACATTAACAATTCTGGAGGTAGAACAGAATTCTTGATGTCCTGAGACTAAATTTAAAGGTGAAATTCTGGTCTTAATAAATCCCACATGGCTGCTTATCACAGCTTCATTCTACAGTTTTAGATGTCACTAAGCCCAGAGAGAAATCTCAACTTCTCAAAGACTGTTCTGCAATTTTTTTAATACCTATTGCACTACACAACAGTCTCTTCCCAACGTGGTAAAGGCAGTCTTTCCTTTCCAGTCTGGGCACAGCTGGGTGATGAAATGGGCTAGATATTTCAAACAGAGCAGTACTACCTAACCAGTTGGTGATTCCTTTATCAAAAAGTCAGAAATATGGGGAGAAATAGGAAGTTAAGGATAGACACATCCTAAAAACTGTACTTTTGCATTAAAAGATAAAGTCCTGTTCCAATTCCTCTCCCTCATGTAGCAAGATCTTCAAAGATGAAAAGAAATACGAATACACTGAAGGAAGTTTATATTCAGTACCTGACCACACAATGAAGCATTTTTTCTGGGCTGAAATTTATCAGCTACATGGTCTCCCTGTAATAGCAACATTTCCAGGATACACTGGCTGCACATCTAAAATAACTGCAGATGGTATATTCTGTGCTACAAGCACACAAGTACCACGTCAAAGATTTATTGTAATTCCTGATAACGATGAAGGTTTTGTATCTGTGGTTTTTTTGTTGTTGTTTTGGTTTTGTGTTTTTGTTTTTTTGTGAGGATGCTAACATACATGCAGCAGTATTTACAAGAACTCTTTCCAGTGAACCACTCCAACACTACCTGATAAACCTGAAGAAAAAATTAAAGATCTACCAGCAGCTGAACACTACCAGTGTAACTTCTTTTGAATTTTTATAACTATTTTAGTAGTTGTGTAGATATTTTAGAATCATTTCAAGTGTTGAACATCAGTATAAACAAAGCTTACTCTTGAGAACATTCAACATGATGAGCACATCCAAAGATGCTGAAAAAATTAGTCCAGCAATGTGCCTGTTGCAATACAAGTTCCATGCCTGTGCTTTGTTAACTCCAGTCCGCAAAGACATCAGAAACCCAGATGCAAGATAAGACTGTGCGCCTATGCACCGCTGTTTATTCCACAAGAGCCACACATGGAACACAACTATCTGTGTGTTCAAAACTCAAAAATTTTACTATGAGTAATACCGAAAAATTACAGTACTTTCCCATGAATTGAGATACTCTTCAAACAGTTTGCTCCTAATTATCCCTAACTCATTTTAAACAGGTTTCAAGATCTGCAGATCAAGCTCTTGTACTGGAAGGGAATCAATAAAAATTAACTCATCGGTTGCCTTTCACTCCAGCCCCAGTACTGGTTACTAGCTACCAATTCTGTCAGGGATTAGAAGCTCTGCTTGCAAGATGTTCTCAACGAGGAAAATTAAATCCATAAATTGGAACACTAACTGAAACCAGTTCAAAGTGCCTGAAATCTAGAGCACATCCTTTGTGTTGTGATGGAGCATATGCTACACATATGACAAGCTCTTCCTATTTTTCAGCTTCCATTCTTTTACAAATATTGATTATTTAATTGTAAAATCTGTAGAGCAGAATCAAATAACGGAAGAATTTAAGTATTAGCACACAGCAGGAAATGGAAACAAACCTTTGCTATTGAGTCCTTCTCCAGGTGAGCTCTAGAACCACAGGAAATAGCCATCTGGTTCTGCAGAGGAATACAAATTGAAGAGTTATTACTTAAACTTACATTTTCTGAATCAGTGGAATCTTATGTTGAAAACTGTATAATAAAAAAATTCAAAACAGTATACTTTTCTGCTTCCTTTAGCTGCACTTTTTCTACTGCTAGATTCTGAGGCTAAAATCAGTCTTTTCTACAATTAACAGATCATCTAACATTTATTACATTTCGCATATGGTGCGTACAAATTGCTGCAATTCATAGAATCA
>NW_009632632.1:0-7531 GCF_000690535.1 Cariama cristata
TATCTTGGAGAGCAGCGTGGCAACTACATCAGCCAATTCTCTCAGGACTCTGGGATGCATCTCATCAGGTCCCATAGACTTGTGTATGTTCAGGTTCTTCAGGTGGTCGCGAACCTGATCTTCTTCCACAGCAGGAGGGATTTTGCTCTCCCAGCTCCCATCATGGGGTCCATCCACTTGAGAGGTATTGGATGAGAGCTTACCAGTGAAGACCGAGGCAAAAAAGCTGCTGGGCACTTCAGCTTTTTCCTTGTCCATTACTACTAACTCCCCTGCCCTACTCATGAGAGGGGGTACATTTTCTTTGACTTTCCTCTGCTGATTGACATATCTATAGAAGCCTAGTGGTTGCCGCTGCTGTTGCTTTGCTGACTGAGTGCTGTTGATGCTCTGACCGCATTTAAATCACCCGCGGTTGCTCCTGGCCTTCTTTGAGGTTCATCTCTTCTACCATCTGGTACCTATGTATTTTTATGAAATATAACATTCCTTTAATTGCTGTGTTCATTCTCTTTTCAACATTTTCATAAGGTACCAAATAACCTACTTTTAATTTTTGTCCTGGAATTTAATGGGATATTTTTCTATCTGAAATACAAAACAATAAAAAAAATTGTACTCAACTCTGGTTAATGTCACCATTCTTATTTTTTCTATATTAACAATTTTTTTTCTCTGGTAATATGAGGAAGTAAACAGTAGAAAACAAGGTATTAGATATTCTATTCAACAGCATCAGCTATTCTTCACCATCTATCTGCTTTCTGTCTACCAAAAAGTGGTACTTATAAACATTTGCTTTTTATAGAAGTCCATTTTTTTCTTTAGAGTTTCTCAACTATTATCAGTACATTTACAGTCCTTAAATATTTTCGTGAGCTTATGTAGGCACAGTGAAGTGGTTTTAACATACTTGCCAGAACAGCTGTCTCCAAATTATCAGCAGTCATTGATTTGTAGCCCCTTGAAAAGTCTTCTTTCTTGCCATCATAAGCCTCTGAGAATCTATGCAAACCCACAGGAAATGCTAAGCTAGCTAGCACATCTCCAAATCCCTTGATACATGAACCCTCATTAGTTTAATGAGGACAGAAAAATAATGATCAGCAAATGAGGGTTTTTTTCTTCCTAGGAAAAGAAAATATTCCCCTGCAAAAATTTAAAGCTGAAACTTTTTGGACAAATATAAGAAGTCTATGGCCAAGCCTGAAATATTTCAATAATGGCACCTCAGTGGGAGCTGTAGTCCCGTTCTTTCATGCTCTTCTTTACTGTTGTGGTCTAGTTAGGCTAGCTGCAGGGGAATGAAGGCACAACAGTACCTCCTGAGAGGGGCATTCCCACTGGAGGGCAGGGCCTCTGCCAAAGAATGACTCTGAGGTTTTCCTCCAGGTAGTACAGACCAATTTGAAGAAAGTTTTTGGATGAAATATTTTGTTTTCAGAAGTCATTTTTTAATAAAATGAAACATAAGCTGAATTTCTTGATAGAAAGTACTTTTGTTTCTCTCCCTTTCTCTTTTGCAGGCATACATTTTCTTTTTTCTTTAGAAAATAGATTTTTCATTTAAAAAAATGCAATTAGCACTATTCAAGAAGCCCTCTTGAGCCAGTATTTAACTCTAACTGAACACATTTCGTTTACATACACAATGCTGAAAACAAAAACCTGGTTCTTAGTGTCTTTCACTGTGATGTGCATCATGAGTAAATGTATACCCATCCTATATTAGACATTATTTACACTACATCTGTCATGCATTTCGATTACTATAAATTTCTGTACATTGGCAAAGGTGCTTTGCTCTGGAACAAAATTCACTCTTTTTATTTTTCCAGCTATATTGTGTGGAAAGAAAACATAAATATCTGATGAACTCAATGCTAATCAAAAGTTCATGTACATTGAGTGAATTTACTGTCAATCAAAAGATAGATCTACTAGAACAGAAAACCTTCAAGGAAGTTTCAATACATCTTCTTTGTTAACATTAAGTGAGAAATGTGCTACGTATTTCACTGTTATTATGGTTCTCTGCATGTTTCTTTTCTTTCTTAAGCTGAAAGTTGTCAGGTTTGGTGAAGCTGAGCTTTGCTGTTATTGAAAGAGGAGCACTGTTCACATATTTATCTGTCTGGCTTTTCCTGCTTAACTTAAAAGTGTCTTAGAGGTACCCTGTCTTTTTCAACCCTGTGGGTTTAAAAAACATTTTCCAAAAGTTTTCTCCAGGTTGTTCCCAATTAACACATGCAGCCTGCAATTGTCTTTTCAGAGTTCAGTTCATTCTACTGCATTTTATGTAAGGTAGCTAGAACCACTCTGAAAGACAAAAATGATTACTCCAAATTATAAAAGCAATCAAAGATTTTTTAATTCTTTCTTCGTTATCCCAGATGTTTTGGTCCCTTTTTTCTTTGATTATCCATTTATATCTCCTATAGCAAAGTAACACTGATAGTGACATATCTGAATTTTGACTGTCTTCAGTCTAGTGTTTCAGAGTCTATTGATAAAACTTATTTTGTATGTAGTCTTGCCTTCCCATTTACTGTCAGTTCATTCTACCTATCAGTTGCCACACAAACAAACTCTCTTGATATGGATTACTGATTAGTGTTTTATCACCAGCGAAAAAGAAGGAATGAGATTTTCAGGGTCACTAAAAATTCATATGACAGTCAATGAATTTATTCACTCAGCACCCTATTCTCGTTGATTATTCAAGATTAAAAGGAAAAGACTAATTCAGCCATTTAGAAAGTATTCCCCATTGAATCATTAACATATTGATATTCCTGTATACATAACCCAGAAAGGGGCAAATTCTTCCTTTTCCATAGACTTTATGGGTGATAAAGGCTCGTGAAAAACCATAGTAGTTTTCAGCTGGAAATCTTTACCCTAATCATACTTCATACTTCACCCTAATCATTCAAGAATCATACTTCTGGTGGATCTCTGTGCTCTGGTTTTGGAAGTGCTCTTTCTGCCTTGACAGGTAATTACAGGGCTTTTATTAACGCTACATATTTTGGAGTTAGATTGCTAGTTCTCATGGAACTGTTTCCCAGCTCTTGCAGACCTCGGTGCATTTAGCTGCCTTGTCTGAGAATGGAGGATATGACTTGGCCCATATTTGCTCTTGTTTCTGGGTTATGTTCTCTAGATGGTAGGTGACACTTAGCTAGAGATTGTTAGAAGATGAATTAGGTCTTGCTTTCCACCTCATGGAAAGTGTTCCACCCTGTGGCGTGTATGAATAAAATTTAAACAAACCCAAAATCTGTAGTCATTAATTTGTTGCCCTGCCATTAAAGGCTGAGAATAGTTGAATAGGTATGGGAAGATTTTGTCCAAAATATTTTTACTTTCTGGCTGAAACCTGAATATTTTCAATTTTCAGCTTTTCACTGACTATTTCATATTTTTTTTTCTTTTTTGTTGTTGAAAGGAAGCAGATACATTTAGAGGAAAATTTAATTTAGCAAAAATCCTTTGAAAAGTAGTTGCAGCATATAATTTTCCTCTAGCTGTATATGCAGCACTAAAGCAAAATAATAAAACCTTAACAACAGATTCCTCTAATGGTACACTTCACAGCTTGCTAAGTGACAGATGACTACTACACATCAAACAACATATAAGTATTTTTAGTGAGTTTTACTTCACCTAAATAAATTTCCTCCTTATAGCTTTTCTACCTAGAGTTACTGTAAACCTGTCATACATGACAGTTCCTGCTACTCACAGCTCCTAGAAAAAAATCTGCCCACCACTTAAAACACACTAGCTGGTGTTTAGTTCCTCTGAACACATAGAGTTTGACCAGAGATTTGTTTGTTCCAAACAATTGACTGCAGTGCTCAGTAACCCATTTGTTTTTCAGTTTTGTTGGGCAGATGCAGTATCATCAGTCATGTCACATAGTAGTATTGGACAGAAGTAACTAGGCATGACGTACTGCAGTGATGACCCATCAGCCTGGGAAATTCCATATGACATGCATTGCTGAAAACAGCCCTTACAACTAATGTGTTTTTTGAACAAACTGCAGGGAAAATCTTCAAATGATTGGGGAAAAATGAGGACAAATTAGAAATCAGCTCCTAATTGTAAAAAGACTAAGCTATGGAGGTCAGAACATGAGTTTGTACACACAGTGTTTGCACCCATACTTGTGCATAAGTACTGCCGGAAAACATACTTTCTGTTTAATAGTTCTATTAATAACTTGAAAAGGGCTCTGAGAAGGCAAAAAGAAAGGAATTTCAATTTCTGTCTGGTTACTGGAAGAGAGGTGGAAGCTTAATAGCTCTTTGAAAAGTGTAGAAACTGCCATGACTTTCTGGGACCTCAGGAGGAATATAGCCTGTGCCTCACACAGTTCTTCCCAGGCTCGTCTAGCTCACCAGTGAAACCTAGCTAAATGTTCAGCTGGTGTTTGCTTAGTGAATTAATTTCTTGCTTAAAAATTACGTAAAAGATGTAGCTTAAAAATGGTGTAAAGGTTATCACAGATCATGGGTGTACTGGTATTTCCAGTACCTGTCTGAACATAGGCAAAGTTCATATTGTAGAAGATAAAAATCCTGCTGATGGTAAAGCTGAAGAAATGGAACACCTGACTCTATGTTGTTAGCTGATGCTTTTCTACTGGTTATTACAGTAATGCTGCACAGGGCTCAATTGTTCAAAATTATAAGACTGGAGTGGTTTTTGCCTTGTGAAAGTTGCATCACAGTGTGGATGACTCACACCTTTTGGTGTTTTAGTATTAGTATTGATCTCCATGTTTCAGTATTAATATTTGTGTATTTTTGTAATTGTTTTCTGTTTATGCTAAGCCCTGGTCACCCTCAGAATTAGAAAGAACGGTACAGGCAAGGTCTTCATTACATAGCAGTAGCAGTCTTAGCCACACACCAACAGAATGTAAAAAACTCATTTGGATGGAAGACCTACAGAACTATGCAATATACCAAGTTTCAGTGGAGAGCAGTGCCTATACATAGGTCTTTTATGTCTGTGATAAGGAGATGACAGTTTTTTGTTTTGTTGGTTTTGTTTGTTTGGTTGGTTGGTTGGTTTTCGTGTATGCCGAAACTATCCTTCTGCTTTGTTTAGCAAGTTCTGGTCTCTCCCAGAACAATCAAACCTTTACTAGAATGATCATTAAAAGGAAAATACTATTATTTTCTTCCAGTAAAATCTGAGGGCTTTTTTATTCACAAAATCATGAAACTGAATTAGTCTAAGTACACTCTAGAATTGTCTTGAAAATACTGTTTTAAGCATTTTTCTTACTGCCTACTATTTTATCTTATGTTTATAAGAAAGCATTTACTTGGGACCTATGAGTATTGAAGATAAGCAAGTCCCAGAGATTTACAAATTTTTCATTCCATCAGCCCTTTCAGAAAACAGTATGTCATCCTGCTCATAAGAGAAATGAACGGAGTTTAAAGACCTAATCCAGTGCACTGATTATACTGTGTTCATCTTTCTTTCACATTAATAGAGCCCTCTAGAAATGTATGTATCAAGGGCAGAATAATGCCAACTTTCATGGGCTTTGTATGTTTCTCAAATAATATGTATGTTTACGATTGTTCTCCCTCCTTCTCACTATGCTTTATGAAAAAATGACACTGGAGTTTACCCAAGTACTATGGAAACTCTCAGCTGGTCTGGTGTGTTTTCAACTTTATGTAGTTTGTTTTTCAAGTGATACATTCATATTTCCCCCATTAAAATCAAGAGCATAGGTGATTCTTTTTTGTTTCAAATCATACCCTTGAAGTGTACTTTGTGAAGGCATTTCCATTTTACACTACTTTGTGTATCATAGTGATCAAGGAGATGCTATTTCTTTATAAAACATATATGAGAAAGAAGGACATCATTTAGGGCCGTGATTTCTATCATTTAGAGTGAGGGTAAAAGAAAAGAAGGAAAAGTTGGCAAATCAGATTTCTATTAGAGTGCTCAATATGGCAGCTTTCTAACTACAAAGACCTCCCGTACTTAGAACATTAATTTACTGTGAGAGTCACTGAAAATGCAAAATGTACATAAAATTGTACTGGAAATGGCAAAATCTGGACATTTTAAATTCAGCAATACTGAAATACATTGTACAGGAAAGTGAGGAGCAAGTTACTGGAAAAAATAAAGAACATTCACACTCCACGATTTTGTGTAAATTGAGGTCATACTGTTTTTGTTAGTTCTTAAGTTGAAGTCTGACACCTTGCAGAGGGATAATAAATATAATAGACATGTCCTGTTAATTGGTACACCAGTAGGAGGCTGACCTAGATTGCTACTTTTTGGAATAAAATTTCCAAGAGGAGAGAAAGAGACTATATTAAACCAAGCCTTTTCCAATTTACGTCAGTGAAAGAGAGAAGGGTACACTTCATTACCTGTGTTATATGAGTCCACTTTTAAGTTGCACTGTCTGAATAGTCTTTCTTAAAAGGCAATTTGGGGGATATAAACATATACATTTTCAAACTCAGTGAACTTTAGTGCTCGCAGAAGCTTTTCCACATGAGTTTGCCAAGGCAACACCAGCTGTTATTAAGGCCTCCCGTGTGTGCAGAGACAATTGTGCCAATTTATATGTTATATAGTGATTTTCAGATATGGATAAATGACCAGTAAGGATAAGCAAATCTAAACAACATGCAACATTACTACATACAGCGATATCATCCAGTTCTCAGTAAAAGTCTCCAAAGGGAAAAGGTAACTGAATGGATTCTATACACATCACTTCTTAAAATATTTTTGCATAATTTTCACAGGGTATAAGTCCAATCATATAAGCCTTATTTGTATAAACAACTCATGCTCTTGTGAATAATCCTGTTGGCATTGCCTGAGGAAAGCCTGCTTGTTCGAGTAAATGCTGTTATGAATTATACATACAGTTAGATTATGTTTAAAATCCTGTTGTTGCCTGGATCTTCCATGCCAGTCTGTTTCTCCATTTACCTTAACCATCTTACCTTTTATACTGTGAATTTCTGGACAGAGGTTGTGACTTTATTCTGTTTTCACAGAACCCAGCTTAATGAAGCCCCCACATGTAAGGTGCACAAGTCCATGGGACTTGATGAGATGCATCCACAAAGTCCTGAGAGAACTGGCGGAGGAAGTTGCTAGGTCACTATCCATCACATTTGAGAAGTCATGGCAGTCCAGTGCAGTTCCCACTGACTGGAAAAGGGGAAACTTAACCCCCATTTTTAAAAACAGAAAAAAGGAAGACCCACGGAACTACAGGCCAGTCAGTCTCATCTCTGTGCCTGGCAAGATCATGGAGCAGATACTCTGGGGGACTATGCTAAGGCACGTGGAAAATAAGGAGGTGACGAGTGACAGCCAACACGGCTTCACTAAGGGCAAATCACGCCTAACAAAATTGGTGGCCTTCTATGATGGGGTTACAGCATTTGTAGATAAGAGAAGAGCAACTGACGTCGTCTACCCAGACTCGTCCAAAGCATTTGACACTGACCTACAC
>NW_009632632.1:7552-9380 GCF_000690535.1 Cariama cristata
AGTATTTGATGGACGGACCACTTGGTGGATAAGGAATTGGCTGATGGTCACACTCAAAGAGTTGCAGTCAATGACTCGATGTCCAAGAGGAGACTGGTGACAAGTGGTGTTCTTTAGGGGTCAGTATTCAGACCGGTGCTGTTTATCATCTTTGTGGGCGACACGGACAGTGGAATTGAGTGCACCCTCAGCAAGTTTGCCAATGAGACCAAGCTGTATGGTGCGGTGGACATGCTGGAGGGAAGAGGTGCCATCCAGAGAGACCTTGACAGGCTTGAGAGGTGGGGTGCTGTGAAGTTCAACAAGGCCAAGTGCAAGGTCCTGCACAGGGGTCAGAGCAATCGCCAGCATAAGTACAAGTTGGACAGAGAATGGATTGAGAGCAGCCCTGAGGAGAAGGACTTGGGGGTAGTGGTTGACGAGAAGCTCAATGTGACCTGGCAATGTGTGCTTGCAACCCAGAAAGCCAACCATATCCTGGGCTGCATCAAAAGAAGCATGACCAGCAGATCGAGGGAGGTGATTCTCCCCCTCCACTCTGCTCTCGTGAGACCCCACCTAGAGTACTGCATTCAGCTCTGGAGACCGCAGCAGAAGTAGTTGGACCAGCTGAACTGAGTCCAGAGGAAGGCTATGAAGACGATCAGAGGGTGGAGCACCTCTCCTATGAAGCCAGGTTGAGAGAGTCAGGGTTGTTCATCCTGGAGAAGAGAAGGCTCTAGGGAGACCTTATAGCAACCATCCAGTACCTGAAAGGGCTCTACAAGAAAGCTGCAGAGGGACTTTTTACAAAGGCGTGTAGTAATAGGAAAAGAGGCAATGGCTTTAGACTGGAAGAATGAAGATTTAGATTAGATATTAGGAAGAAATTCCTCACTGTCAGGGTGACTGGAATAGATTGCCCAGAGAAGTTGTGGGTGCCCCGTCCCTGGAAGCATTCAAGGCCAGGTTTGTTGAGTAAGCTGGTCTGGTGGAAGGTGTCCCTGCCCATGGCAGGGGAGTTAGAATTAGATGATCTTTAAGGTCACTTCCAACCAAACCATTCTATGATTCTATGATAACAAGAATATATAATGTATAGCAAAAGAGAATGTCATTAAGTAGTTGAAAATACAAACCATTCTTTCAAATATAAAGATTTCTAGAAGACAATAACTAAAAATTGCATTGAAAACATATTAAAAAGATCAAAATCCTGATTGTAAATTGCATATTAAAATATACTATGATTTGAGTACATAAATTACCATGTACATGAAAAACATGAAGACACAAAAAAAATTTCTCCCTCTATTTCTTAATTCCTACATGTCCACATGATGAAATAAAACTCTTGAGCTCACATGTTGATGCTTTACATCCAGGCATCTACATGAGAAGCTTAGTTAATGTCCCAGAGCTCTATCTTAAAAAAAAAAAAGAAAAAAAAAGAAGAAAAATTATAGTCTGATGAATTCAAATAATGAAGCTGGAAGCTGCCAATACTCATTAGCATAGAACACAGAAGAATCCTGATTATCCATGTAAGGCTTTTTATTTTGTACTTCAAATACAGTGAAATCATAATCGTCATCATTTTCTCATAAAATTGAATGCGTTTCACTTGTAAGTGTATCCTCCTTAACATAATCTGAAACATCTCAGATTTTATTCACAGTTCATTGAGAACCAGAAAGGCCAATTATAAGCGAGAATGAAGCTAAGTAATAAAATCCCAACCTATACTGAGAAAACAAGGCTGTGTACTCTATCTTTATTACAAAGATATAAAACCAATTTGATTTAATCACTTTGAATTACTAAGTGGTGCCAGAGAAATAATCGGAAG
>NW_009632632.1:9411-19069 GCF_000690535.1 Cariama cristata
GTATACATTAACTAAGGTAATGCATATTTTGTAGTTTACTCCCTGAATTGCACCACTGCTGCATATTTATTATATTTTTATGCACTACTTTAGTTACTGTTACGGAAAAAACACTTAAAGTAAGGTTTCACAAGAAGACGTCCATTGCAGTTAGAGTGATACAGCACTAATAAATTCTGCCTGTGCTTCGTTAGTTTGTCTCAGATGTAACCTAAATTAGAAAGCAAATACCACTTCATTCTCCATGAGTTTTTAACTCAAAGTATATACAAAAGATTCTGAAACCTACAACACGGCATTTCACCCTGATTAAACCTGTCAGGGACATATAAGCAACGGAATTCCAGATTCTCTGTCAGAAGCTGGTCAGGTGGCTGTGAAAATAGATACCAGTACCTCCACAACTGGAAAATGTCTCTAGCAGCTACCATTCATATGGCTCCCACAGTGGCCACTGGTAATGGGCAGTGCATTCACATGCACTAGGTTTGTACGTTAATTCTTCCACCTGAGTGCTACAGGCTGGCAGAAATTTGTACTCAATATCTGGTCATTCTTCTGCCATGAACCTAGATATGAGACACATACTGGCATGCTGCATATATGTGGCTTCGTGGTGTTTATGTTGCAGGTTTACCCCTGACCTGTAGCTCTTGGATCCTGATACTGTAATAGTAGATAGTCACATTTAAAGATGTTTTCCACTTTGATGTCTTCTAGAGATTTAAGGTTTGTGTTTAATGTGAAGAATATCCTGGAATTGCTTCTTACTTGAATGTGGAGGAAACATGTACGGGTGATCACTGCCACCAATGAAGGACTTCCCATCAAATCGGCCACCACAGGGTAGCAGTAGCAGGGCAGACAGCCACGTGCAGTGACTTATACTAGTGTATTTTTAAGAATGGATGTGTTGGTCTTCACAAGAAAAACATTCCAGACTAGAACTGTGTTCAATAAATTAAATAAATCCATTCTATTATGGACTAGTGCTGTCATTAACCACTGTAACAACCCACATGCCTTTTGTTGATGGGTCTTTGATGGCAGTCACTCTGGAAGAATATATCTCTTGAGAAACCAGAGGCCTCTTTAGGAAGAAAGGGCACCAATTTTGAGGAAAATATAATTTTTCCTTCCATTAATAATAAGCATTTTAATAATTACAATAAGCTAAAAACATTTGTTACCTTAGCTTAGGTTTCCCCAAAGTTTTTTATTTCCTTTGTAGGTAAACCCCTTACCTATGAAGTAAAGTATTTTAATAGTTGTAGTGGTCCAGTAAGATACCTTATCCTGAACAGAAAGTACTGAACTAGCATGGTATGTAATAATGGCTTGTTAACGCACTGGGAAGTGGAGCTACGTCCAGTCAAGTCAGTGTACCAGAAGAGAAAAGCCCCCTTGGAGATCAGTATGTGGAATAATGGTAGACTAAACAATGAGGAAAAAATACAATAAAAAGCATTTCTTCTTACTTCTTAAGCTTACATTTCTGCTCTGCCATGTCTTGTGAACTACCACATACACCTCTCTAGTCATGAGAAACTTTTCTTATGTTTGAAATGACTTTTCATATGTTCTTGAAGTATCCTTGCTCTCACTGTATTACATATTACTAGACCAACCACCTTTAGTATATATATACACCAAGACATGCAGCCTGGGGAACAAACAAGAGGAACTGGAGTTCTACACCCAGTCAGAAAGTTATGGTATCACAGGAATAACTGAAAGGTGGTGGGACAACTCACATGACTGGAGGATCGCAATGGATGGTTATAGGCTATTTCATAAAGACAGGCAGGGAAGAAGAGGAAAAGGAGTCATGCTCTGTTAAGGAGAACCTTGAATGTATAGAAGTCAACTACAATTGTGGAAGCCCTGTTAAATGCCTCTCAGTCAAGGTCAGAGAGGTCTTGTCCAAGGTGATCTTGGACATCTGCTACCGACATCCAAACCAAGATGATAAGGCCAACAAAGCAGTATTTGGTTCACTTAAGCAAGCTTTGGGTCAACAGAACCTGGTTCTTATGGGTGACTTCAACCACCTAGACATTTGTTGGAAGAATATTACAGCAGCTCACATCATCCATCAAGTTCCTGGAATGCATAGAGGACTGCTTCCTCATACAAACATTAGATGTGTGAACCAGGAATGAGGCACCACTGGGCTTGCTACTCAGAAACCAAGAAAACCTGCTTTATAGTATCTCGGTTAGTGATGGCCTTGGTTGCAGTGATCACAATATTGTCAAGTTTGAGCACGCTGAAGGTTAGTACTAAGATAAACATTTTAGATTTTAGAAGGCCAAACTTCAGCTCTCTCAGAACTCAGCTGGGAGACATTCCATGGGAAGCTTCCATGGAGGATAAAGGAGCTACTGAGCGCTGGGAGTTTCACAAGAACGCTCTCCTGGAAGCACAAAAACAGTTCATTGCCTTTAAAGGTAAGGGAAATGGGCAGAGAATGAGACCCCGTTGGCTTAACTGTGAGCTTCTGAGTCTGCTCAAAACCAAAAGAGAAGTGTACCAGAGATGGCAAAGCAGATGATTACTTGTTCAGAACTACAAGGGCATTGCTAGGGTGTGCAGAGATGCAGTTAGAAAAGCAAAAGCTCAGTTTGAATTGAAATTGGCCAGAGATATCAAAAACTACAAGAAAGGGTTCTTGTTCATAAACTGCAAGCAGAAACAGAAGGAAAATACTGGCCTACTGTTAAACAGGAAAGGTGAATTAGTCACCAAAAATGCTGAAATGGCAGAGGTTCGCAACACTTTCTCCACCTCCATCTTTACCAGCACTGTTGGGCTCCTGGCCTTGGGAACAAAACTCCAGGTTGATGCAAACACAGATCCACTGTCAGTGAAGGAAGAGCTGGCATGTGAACTATTAGTGTAGCCTGAACTCTACAAATCAATGGGCCCTGATGATATCCACCAAAGGGTGTTAAGAGAGTTGGCTGGTATTGTTGTGAGGCCACTCTCCATAATCTTTGAGAAGTTGTGGAGATCAGGGGACATCCCAGAAGACTGGAAGAACTCTAATGTCACCCCCATCTATGACAAGGCCTTAAATGAGGCTCCAGGACATTATAGGCCCATCAGTCTTACTTCAGTCTCTGAGAAAGCTATGGAGTGAATCCTCCTGGGGGCTATCACAAGTCAAATGAAACACATGATTGGGAAAAGCCAGCATGGATTTACCAAAGGCAAATTGTTCTTGACAAACCTGATCGCCTTCTTTGACAAAGTAACCTGCACGGTTGATGTGAGACGAGTGATGAACATTGTCTGCCTGGATTTCTCCAAGGCTTTTGATACGGCATCCCACAGCCTCCTCCTAGAGAAACAGATGCGTTACAGTTTAGACAAATAGTCTATGTGGTGGGTGGGGAACTGGCTGACAGGCCGCACCCAGAGGGTGGTGGTAAATAGCTCCTTTTTAAACTGGCAACCTGTCATAAGTGGCGTCCCCTGGGATTGATATTTGGCCCAATGTTGTTTAATATCTTCATAAGTGATCTGAATTATAGGATCAAGTGTACCCTTGATACCAAAATGGGTGGTGAAATGGACACTTTGGAATGGAGAGCCACCCTGCAGGAAGACCTCGATAGGCTGGAGGAGGGGACTAACAAGAACCTTGTGAAGTTCAACAAGGACAATTGTAAAGTCTTACACCTGGGAAAACATAATCCAGGAGTGCAGCACAGGTTGGGATCTACCTGGCTGGGGAGCCTCTATGTGGAACGAGACCTGGGGGTCCTGGTGGACAAAAAGCTCAACAGGAGTGAACAGTGTGTTGCTGCGGCAAAGAAAGCCAACAGGATGCTGGGTTGCATCAAGAGCATCACCAGCAGAGAGAAAGAAGTCATTATCCCACTCTACTCAGCACTTGTCAAGCTACACCTGGAATATTGTGTTCAGTTTCAGTCCCCCTATACAAAAATTACGTGGACAGGCTGGAGAGGGTCCAGACAATGGCCACAAAGATGGTCAAAGGACTAGGAAGCCTGCCGTGTGAGGAAAGGCTGAGACAACTGGGTTTTTCAGTGTTGAGAAAAGAAGGCTTAGGGAATATCTTATCACTATGTTCCAGTATTTAAAGGGTGGCCACAAAGAAGATGAAGACTCCCTTTTCACAAGGAGTCACATGGAAAAGACAAGAGGTAATGCGTACAGGTTACTCCTGGGGAGATTCCAACAGTACATAACAGGAAAATTTTTCACAATTAGAACAATCACCCATTTCAATAATCTCCCCAGGAAAATGGTGACATTGGACACTTCTAAGGTTCACCTGGACAAGGTGCTGAGTCATCTTGTCTAGACCGTACAAGAAACATTGAACCAGATGATCCTTGAGGTGCCTTCCAACCTGGTATTCTATGATCCTAGGATTCTATGATTCTACTAATGTGACACCAAGGAATAGATTATTTTTTTTTAACCCAAAAAGAGTAATAGTTGGAGAGTCAATACCTTAAAACCTTGTTCTCTGTGGAATTGTATGTAGTGGTTTTACACCTGATTGTGCTGTGAAAGGCTGACCTTAAAAAATTAATTGGAAGTTTCACAACATTAAGGATTTGTGGACTGCTTTAATAGGTACTGTGAGACTCAGAAAAGCTTTCATTAGCCCTACAGCCCTAATGATTCTGAATGGATTGGTTAATGAGATATAAAGATAGCAGCCATTCCAAGGAATCAAAGTTACTACAGATGGCAAGAAGATCCTTTTCCCCCGCTTCTTCTTAATTTTATTTTTTTTATTATTTTATAAACATATGTGCCTGTTTGTAGCTTTTTCTGGATTTATAGCATGGTTCGTGAGCTAAACCTTTGTTAATGGATAGGAAAAAGCTGGGTATTATTTCCAGACACTTGATTAAGGAATGTACAGCCACTTTAGTTCAAACCAAATTCCTAGCAATAATCCAACTCTCCTTGTAAGATCACATTGACAATGTTCACACTAAACGTTGCACAATTTTGCTGGTTATTGCCTTTGTCTTCCCCGTAAGGAGTACAGAGAGTTGAAAGGTGGAATTAGATTTAAGTTTTCTCCAGAGGAATATACTGAGGCTCAGAACTAATTCTCAAGAAAAAAATCTCCCACTTTTCCCCCTAAACAAGCACCTGTCCTCTTAAGACACGTACAAATAAGCTTGCCCTCAGAAAGAAAAAAACATGGGAGAGAAAGAAAAAGAAAAATCAATGTTGCAACAAATCAAACCAGTTCCAGATGCTCTCAGGAATTTTTGGGGGCATGCAGAAATGTCATTTTGCTCATTAAACTCCTAGACAGCACCTTCATTTTCACTATGAAAGCTGTACTGACCTTGCCAGTCCATTAAACTCTAACAAGGGCCTCTGCAGGTTCATAGTTCCAATTATGACTCAGTTTATAGGACCCTAGCAATAAATACAGTTTGACTTGCTCCACTGTGGGCTGATCTTTGCTCCTGCAGTTACCAAATAAACAATGGTCTGGTGATGGAAACTCAAATGCCTTTTTTTTTTTCTTTCAAAAGTAAAAGATTGGAAAGACTGCAGCTAACATGCAACTAAGATTCACAAGCAGGCTTTTCTTCTGGGCTTCTGTTGGAGCTAATCACTTGTTTTTGGCTGACTTGAAAATTTTATATCAAATCTGAATATAATATTAGAAAAGGAACTAAACAAGCTATATGAATATGTGCTTAGCATAGCTCTACATAGCATGTGATACATAACATTATTGACTAGCAAAGAGAAGTGAGCAGGCAGGTGGGTAGGTTGTGTATCGATCAAAGTATGATTTTAGAAATTGGGGGTCAAATTTTGAGAGTGTATATGCAAAGGAAGTAAGACTGTGACCTGATGGTCTATACTGTGGTCAGAAATCATGAAAAAAGCCTTGACTGTAAGACTGATATACATTTTTTATACCTATGAAATTTATTTGGACCCTAATTATTCAGAACTGTTGACTATGTTTGCAAACATTAGTAGGGAGACTGATTTAACTGACAGCATAAAAATTGCATTGCAAAATCTGTGTGTACAAGTAACATCTGCAAAAGAGAGACCAGTCTTACGAAAATGGATAATTTTCATTCAATAAAAAATATTTTGTTTACATATATAGATGTTTTACACTGCCATCATAAGAAAAAAGGGATCATTGTTATGTAAAGTTATAAGAAATATGTTTTAGAATATGTGACCACGCTATCTCAGAGTGATGAAAGAATTTTTTTTCAAAAGTGCCCTTAGGACATAAGGTATTTAAGTCCTTAGAAAATGCAGGTAAGAGCTTAATGTGAGTTTCACAAGCACTGAAATGTTTAGGAACCTTGTCTCTGTCTAGTTCCAAGAAAAATAGAGAAAGATTTCTGTGTGTATAGGGAATAGTTATAGTGTTTATTAAAACAAATCTACACTATACATACTTGTTTTGCATTCTAAAATGAGGAGAAACACTGATAAATTAGAAAAAAAGAAGTAATAAATGTGGCAGAAATGCTATAGAATGATAAACATTTTATATTCAAAAATGCTGAAGGAAAAACTGTACTAAATCAAGTTCATAACTTTTAAATTCAGAACATCTGCCACAAATCCTAACATTTCTTCTGTATTAGAGGTAGTTACATTAAAAGATACTGCAATGTTGATCAAGCAAAAATGACCCATAGTGTACTGTGTGAGTGCTTGAATTTATTTTTATAATTAGATTAAGAAAACATTGGAGAATATAATTAGTGGGAACTATGAATAAAAGGAAGATATGATCTCTTCTTTGTGACTCTGAGTTGTCAGCAAATATGTATTAATGCACTAATTCCCATGCAGAAAGTTTGGACACAGCTTTATGAAGCTCTGGAATTATTTCAATTTCTAAACAAATAGAAATACATATCTGTCAGAATACTTAAATACAAAGTGATAACAGTGCTCTAATTTTTTGTGTATTATAGTTTTATGCCTAGAGTTAATATATAATTGCCATTACCCTGATCCTGCAAAGAAGTAATGCAATGAACTTAATACCCGTGAAGTTCTCTGTTCAGTCCAAGAGTCTGAATAATATTTTTTGTATTTTTTTCATGATAAGAGCCAAAAGCATTTCCAGAGTATGTTTGCTTTTTTGTCTCTTACAGAGGCATTCAACTAGTAATTTATACAGAACTTGCATATACAATTTCTGAATGGTCATCACATTTCAAATACGAAAGGTCTAGAAAATGCAGTGTGGTCATGCAGATAAATGATGTATCTTCTTGACAGGTATGTAGATTGTTTGCTTAATGGTCAGGCAGATAAATGATGTGTCTTCTTGACAGGTATGTAGATTGCTTGCTTATAAAACTAAGATTAATACTCAGCCCTGCAAGCTGTACATGATCTAACATGATATTCTGAAATTCAATTAATAAAGAAATCTGATAAATCTAAAAAAAAAAAAAAAAAACAAAAAAAAACCCAACAAAAATAGTGAAGAACTATAACAATATTCCCCCCGTGCAAAAGCATGTTAAATATTTATACTAGGTTCATTTACAATTGAGGAAACCTATTGGCATAGGAAGTAAAACTGCTTGAATGCTTCCTTCTTCCGTTTGTTAAAAAAAAAAGCAGAATAAACTATATCATGGTTAAATTATCATGAGGTCAGCATAATGGAATTGAATGATAGAAAGTTAGATATGGTATTGATACTGCAGAGTTAAGGTTTTGTTGTTTTATTATTATAAAAGTTGAATGACTTTCTTAACTCTTTTTTGTAAACACTTTTTAAGTTAAAAAAACTCCTGTTGTATTTACTATTTTTCACTTTCATTTTTCTAAGTATTACTATAATTTGATGTTATGTTTGCATACTTTCAAGTTTGTCAAATTTTTTATGTTCCTGCCTTTTAGTGTTTCCAGCAGAAATATGAGACGCTATGTTTTACACTCAAAATATCAACATAACTGAAGTGCACAAATAAAGTTCAAATGTGGGGTTTCTTTTTTTCAGCTGCTCTTACTATTGAAACTAGGTAGTGAATAGAATAAATCTAAAATTGTAAATAGAAGTTTTCAAATTTAAACCCCCATAACACTCAAATGTATTCATACAAGACAAATAGTAGGTAGGAATACACGGTGGTAGCTTTTGGAATTAATAAGTACTTGCTTCTGTACAATGAATTCAGAAGTTCAAACCCTCACTTACTGAACTTTTTGTGTATCAGATGTGGCTGACATCTTCAGATTCCATCTGCTGCATTTTGTGCCACTTTTTGTAACTGAGTCCAGGCCAGTAGGCACTCTAGGCCTAGATACGAACAAAACTGAAGAAATTCAGGCAGGAATGTTGGAGAGGGGAAAAAAAAACAAATATAGAAATTGGAACCAGTAGGAAAGTTCATCAAACTGTGAATACTACCTCCATTCTGTTCATAATGTCCTTTTGTTTCACTGATGTATTGATTTGAATACAATATGCTAAGCATGGATATTTCTTATGGTTTTAGATCTTACAGCTAGAAAAGAAGATTCTATTCAGCTGAAAATATTGGCAGATGGAATGGCAAAAGAAGAGTGTTACTGAAGATCGATAATCACTATGGTACACAGAACATAAATGAGTCACTTTTATACTCCAAGGCTATAGGAGGCACATGACATATGACCTCAGGGTTTTTCAGTTTCCTAGAGGTGACATTCCCTATAGGACACTGTCAGATATTTTCTTCTTACTCAGGTCTTTTAAATGTTCAGAAATTGCTGTTTCTAATGTGTTGCATTATGTAAGGGGTCATATTGCACATATGTCTATTTAGGGAGATCATGAGCATATTGTGATGGGAAAGGATGGGGAAAGCGATCAGTCATTGCCAGCACTGTTTTTAATTGTTACTTATGTATCTGTTCCAGTTTGTTGCATATTTTCTGCATGTGTATTTTTAGTCTTGTAAAACAGAAACAATTACACCGTTCCAATGAGTTGATGAGAAACAATTATCAAGTCTCAGTCAAGGACACAGCTACACATCCAAGCAATCTAGTTGAACAGGAGCAGAAAGGAAACAATTAGGTTGAAGCAAGTCAGCTACTTTGTTACAAAATGCAAAAATATCATCACTGATTGTATTAAAAACACCATATATAGACATTTGGGGGAACTTCAGAAAATAGCAGCTACCTTTAAGAACACCTTTTAAGATGAGTCCAAAAGCAAGCTGTGGAAGGAATTATGAGGTGACAGTCCTTCTCTGAGTTGTACATGTTGGAGGCTAAGCCCATTCCGTAGAAGCAACAGGGTACATTAACGTTCCTGCTAGATCTTCAGCTGTCTGTCATTGAAGCTGTCTGTTTTGATGTGGCTCAGCTGCGTTACCTTGGCTCAGGTTGCTGAGGAAACTGCCAAGCTGTGAGGAAGTTCATAAAGTAGAGCCACGTATGATAAGACATGTAACAGTGCAGGCAGAGCTAAGATTTTTCACATAGGGCTAGTTAGCAGTCCAAGGATTCAAGAGGAAAGGCACTGCTGTCAAATGGTATGAAATCCTAGGGTAAAAAAAGCAACAGGGAATTGGAAGATCACAACTCGGCAACACTGTTGTACAGATGGCTGCCTGGTCAGGAAATACTCGTTGGGGGGGGGGGGGGGGGGGGGGGCGGG
>NW_009632632.1:19100-26041 GCF_000690535.1 Cariama cristata
TCTTAGTAGGCATATTAGTCCTTAGTGTTGTTTTCCTCTAGTCCCAGTCATCTGTTGTGTGCTTTAGCCATTAGGGAATTGCTTTGTACTTTTTAGCTGTGTTCAAGCTGCGGGCGGTGTCCCTTCTCACATGGTATAACTTCCTGTACATATCAAAAGGGCCCAGCAAGAAAGTGTTACAAATTGATGGTGAACGTAGGCAGCAAAAGATCTGTTGGCCTGAAGTGTAGGCATCTTCCGTTCTTCATTTTGGAAGCTAGAAGTATGAAAACAGAATAGCTGAAGCAGAGTAAACTTTCCTTTTGAAATGAAAATGTGTAACCTATTGGGTCACTTGTCGTTACAGTACATGGTAGAGTGGTGCTTTACCAGTGCCTCCATCCATGCATGTTAAAACTGAACGAAACTCAACAAAGGTTATGACAAAGCAGCAGTATTTTTTTTCCTGGAGTCAATAGGCTGTATTGGCTCCAGTATTGTCTTCATCTGCTTTTCCTACACTTCCAGTGTATTTTCATTGCTAAGAAATACGGTGCTAAGGTTTCCAAATTTGGTGACAGGGATTCTCGCTCCATAACCTGGCAGGTTTGGATGACCCCTTTGATCTATTTGTCTCCTTCTGCTTATCCTTGAAAGGTAACAGAATGACTATTGCAATATTTTACTTATTTGAAAATAATTTTTGATTTTTGGTTGCTATTTTAGCGAGACCGATTCTTTGTTAAGGCCATTTTATACCTACCATAAGGCCAGTTCTCAAAGTCAGTGAGAGAGAGCTGGCATTAGTATAAAGGAGGCAAAATATTGTATTTATCTAGACAATCATGATACAATGAAGACAGTCAGTTACATGAAATTTTTTGAAAACTCTGTGAAGGTTTATAAAAAATCCTGCTGTAAAATCACTTCACTGTTCTGTCATTTATATCCTTTTAATTTCTAATCCCTAAATTCCATCAAACAGTTTAAACCACGGGAACTTTGTCTTCTATTTTGCAGCTTTTTTAGTGGCAGTAGTTGCAAAACCAAGGGTGTGGACAAAAGAGCAGTGAAAACTGTGAAGCTTTTCAAGGCTGTGATTGTATGAGGAATCAAATAAAGTGCTGCATGTGTTGCATGACAGAAACACAGAGGCTAGCTAATGGCATTTCAGCCTTAGAAAGACACATTGAATAAGCTGAGAGAACCTTTGAAGAAAGAGACATAGGATAATCTGGTGGGTTTACTTCTCGTCTAATCAAGTTTGGGGTAATTCTATCTATACCTCCAGCCTTCCTCTAAGTAACTCTTATCTTCAAGGTGTTCATACTCTTCCAGTATATGCAGACTCCTATGATGCCAATGTTCTGGGTAACATTTAGTCTTCTTATGTGCATTTGTTTATTTCCTTCAGTTTTCTTATAAACCAACCTTTCAGCCTTCCATTCCTTTTTGGTTCTGTCCTCTTAGCTTCTGTCAATATCTTCCTAGTACTGAGTTGTCCAGAACTGAACTGAATATCCTAAATGTGGTCATACTGGAGTGATATAGACCAGACCTGCTATCAGATCATGTCTACAGAGCATCTCAGAACTCCTTTGTCCCTTTCGCTAAAATATTACTTGAAATCATGACTAATTTTCTGTCTGCTATCTCCCTCATATCTTTACTGGCTCTGTTGCTAGACGTATTACCTAGTATCTTTTCAAATAGAATCTCATTCCATTTATTTTCTACCTGCACTTCTATTCTTGTCAGCTTTCTATCTCTCATTGCTCTCCACAGAAACAATTATAACACTTGCTACTTGCACTTATCATGCAGATTTCACTAAGATGCCTTCTTACTCTCTTAGATCATTAAAAAAGATGTTAAAGAACAGCTTTATATTTATACACACTCTTCAGTCTTCTAAAATGGCAAGCACCAACACTCATTGATCCTGGTCCTTCAAAATATTTCTGGCCTGTTTTATACAATTGGCATTGCATTTCACATTTCTCCCATGTTTTGTCTCCTCTTTTCCGGTTATTAATAACCTTTAAACACTAGTAATAGTGATTGAAATATATTGTGATAGTCCCATTACAATTATAACCATGTTCTTTTTTATCATTCTAAACTACTTGAATTTCTGAATGAAGTGTTTCTATTCACTCCTAGGAGAGATACATTTGAAATCTGAATGAAGAAACTTGAGCGAAGATGATCTCTTATTTTTAATAATTAGCTAACTCATGTGTTTATACATCCTAAGTTTTGCAGTCCATATCTCAGACTCTTGCTGAAACTTTTGGAACAGAAAACTAGGTATGGTGTCTCTCTCTGTATGTTCAAAGAAAGAATTATTTTACACATATTTCCAGTTGTCCTGTGCATGGAGAGATGGACCTGTACTCATCAGAGCTGAACCTGAGTGAATCAGCTCAACAGATTAGGATTGACATGAATTGATAATGTGCTGTTAAAATTTAGTTCACTAAATTAAAAAATGGATAATACAGATGTAGTCATGTACTGTTTTATTCCATAGGAGTCCTGCTACTTCAGTGCAATTAGATCTTTAAGACTGATAGGATATGAGGATCTGGTCCTTTTTTTATGTAATGACATTTCTTACCATACTTGCTGTCTCAGGATGATTTTTGTATTCTGCGTCTTCAGCTGTTTCTATGCTACTTTATTTAATATAAACATTGACTTCAATCTCATATCATGCTGGCTATGTTGTCAAGGAAGACCACAAAGTAAACGGCTGCTTTGCTTGATACTTATGGGCTAGCTAATGCCTATAGAAAGTTCCACTTTCTATCTGATTTTAACTCAGTGGCACCCTGTGTTCCCATTTGCTTCATATTGTGCAGCTAATAGAGCTTCTCCTCTCCTGAATGTTTCCATCTTAAATTTAAATGGGATTAATGCTGTGAAAAGTTCTTTTTAAATGATTAGGTTAATAATCTGGAAATTATGGCTACCCAAATAAAGCACTACAGCTAGCACCAATCTTAGTATTTATTGCAATTAAATGGAAAAGTGTGCATGTGTGTGTGTGTGCATGTGCTAACCGGTTTCCCAGGTCACAGTTCCAAGACACCCTGTGTAGCCATAACTATGATTTATCTCCTTCTTATTTTAGCTGTGGAGTGTTAGCAAATAGCGAACATGTTCTTGATTGCGGCAACAGCTGTAGATATTTCCAGGGGTCATATCACAAGCTAGGTGCCTGGCATAAATCTTGGATTAATTAAAATATGGTTTATAGCTGAGCGGACATCTCCCATTATTGTTAATTTCCCATTCACCTGAGCTTGTGGCTTTTCTTTAAACCATATTAAATAAAAGAAAGTTAATAGATCATTATTCTGAAAGGTTCTATCTTTCATATTTTATCTTTATATTTGCTTATATTGCAGCCAATTTTCCTCCTGAGAAACTTTGCTTTGTTGAGAAGATAGTGTGTGATTCATTACATGGGACATGATTTTCTATACTGGATATACCTAAAATTAGCCACACACCTACATACAAAATTATCCCATTATCTCTCATTTTGAACTCTCCTATTAATTCCTCTTTAGTATTTGAATTGCAAATCACATGAAAAGTACAGCCACCTTTCCGAGATAAGTATAGGCAGGAATATATGTTGAGTGCATGGACACAGTCAGGTTTTAGAAGAAACTGGAGATGTTCCAAACGTAGGATTTACAGGTAAGAATGAAGTACCAGTGGACATCATATATGTCGCTCTCCTTCCACTGCAGTTCTGCATATGGATACATAAATTGTCACTACGACAACAGTCACATACACGACTTTTTTACACACCTGTCTTTCAGGATATATAAAAATACCTTCTCCAACATACAATCCCCTTCTGCTATCAGAGTAAAAAAATCAAGTGCTCTTAGTTACCATGACTTTAAAGGTGTGCAAGATTCCATAGCTTTGTACAGATGTATAATTCCTCGTAACATATGTAACCTCATGAAGCCCTTGGGGGTAGTTTGAAAAGTATTTCCCCTTAATAAGCACCAGTTTAAGGATTAAGTTTTTTGTCTGGACTTGACTTTTCCAGTAAAGAGAGGAAGCTTAAGTCCAAGCGTAGGGTTGTCTTGATTCCACTGTCTCTGCTGGGGCTACTTCAATGGCAAATTTGGCTTAGTGTCACGGTAATGCTGTGGCTTTATGTGCTTATTATTTTCATTTTTACATTGCAATATCTGGAAGCATTTATTTAATGAGTCACATTTTAAAGATTGATAATAGCCGATTTGATGACACATTAGATTTCTGAAGGGGCAGATAGAGCAGCAGCACTCAGAGGAATCTACTTGTAGATGAAACTTCAACTCTTACTGAGGGGATTTACTTTTATACATAGACCTCCCCAAATTACTCCCTTATTCATGTTGCCAATGTAAGCTGATCACCAATTCAGCAGTATTTATCCCAATGAAAAACTAGAAGTTGGAGCTAAGCAATGGAAAGACTGGCCCTATGAGACAGTGTGTCGACTCTAAGGGTACCTATTCAAATTCATTTGAGGCTGATCATGTTAGTAAGTCATTACCGTCTGAATAGCTGTTTGTAGTCTAAAAGAAATGATGAGATGGGTTTAGCCTGGATGGAGTTTATTAAAATTGTACCCATTACCTAGCATGGTTAAGATAACATGCAGAAAAGCTTAATCATGTAATATTGAAATTTGCTGAGTCCCCTGTGACACAATATTTAATCTCTTGTTTAGCTGTGAGCACCAGAGTAGCTGGAAGGGTAATATGACTACTTCTCTGGCTACAATTAAGCACGAGATTACACGTGTTGCTGGACTGGGAGCAGATTGAAATATGTAATTCTTTTAAATTTCACAGACTGTTTCCAAATTCTGCAGGTTTTGGGATGCCATCGCCAGCAGCAGCAGAGGTCTCTGGCATTGTGCTAGTGAATGTGTATGTGCAGAGAGAGCATTTAAATATGATACTATAAGGATCTGTACACTGTAATTTAGGAGTCCTGTTTTGCAGTGTTTTAGAGGAGTCCTATAGAAGACTACTAGTGTTTTAACTCTTTTTTCCTTTCCATTTTATCATGTTGAAAATTCAATGAGAGAAAACCAGTAACTGAAGTCAGGAGTGACTTTATTAGTTAAGTGGATATTAGTATGAAACTGGTGTGTTAGCCCTGATATTTATTATGGCATAAGTCCACTCCAGCCAGACTCAATACAGTAACAAATCCCTGTATCATTTTCAGATGTCTTATCCTGTGGGATATTGTGTGTTATTACAAGATGTACTGATGTTAACATGGAGTTTCCCCAGAGGATATGTGTGTTCCTGAAAGCAAGCGTTTGTCTACATGCTAGGACATCCTAATCAAAACGTATGGAACATCTGCTGTTTAAGAATCTCAGTCTCAGGCATCATTAAAGAAGGATTTATTTATTTATTTACTAACAATCATTATTGATTTTAAAAAATCAAGACCTTGTAAAGCCAAACATCTTTTAGAACCACTCTAAGGAAAGCTGAAACCAAATTACTCCTAAAATTAAACAGCTTAACTCTGCTTGCATAACATCATCAGATATTAACTATAAAGCCACCTATTAGTGTCTGGGCATCTACACAATTCTCAACAAATTATTATTTTTTTTATATCTAGCCTTGGGTAATTACTTTTTATCAGTTAACACAGCTTACATCAATTATGAAAAAGTGTATAATGAAGGATATCTGTAAAATATCCCTTGAGGTTTGACCTCACCAAATATGAATCTTCTAGATAGGGACTGGAGGTGGCTATGCAAAGCAAAACCCAAGAACAGTAACTATAATGATAATCTTATAATATCTGATAGTAGCAAGCCAAAGTAAATAGCCAAATAAAATAACCACAATCAGCTAAATAACATATCTCAGTCTCCAAATGCTGTGATAGACAGCCAATCTGCTAATTAAACAACATACCCATAATGATATGACATGACTCCAGAAACAGAAGTCAAAGAATAGAAAGACTTGAAAATACATTGACACATATTTTTTGCTGTGAAGCCTCACAAAAAATATTACACAATTATCTCACATTTAGAGAAGTAATATTAACAGATATTGGGGTTTGTGAAATAGTCAGATGATTTAACACCACTTGTTCTTCTGTGGAAAAAGTAAAGCAAATGAATCTGGTGTTTGCAGGATTAAACCTAATTCTTCCCAAACTTTTCACATGCTGTTTTCCTCTTTAAGCCTCCTGTGTAAAAATAAAGAAGAGTCTTTCTCTTTCAAGTTTTTGGTTTCTCATTGACTTCTTTGATAGAGCCAAATGTTTCTCATTTTGAATCCCATTGAATGAAGGAAATGCAATTTATTTCAATTACAGTTTGGCTAATCTCTTCGCCAAACTTACTTATCTGCGTAAAACTCTGATGAGAGCACTGAATGAAATAATTGATAAAATTAGACATCTTTGGTTGAGTTGCTCACATCAGAATTATAAATATATATAACAAAACTAATTTAAAGAATGGACTTTTCTGATCCATACTTTACAGCAATATAAATGCCACCAAGAGTCAGATGGATGACAGCATTATGAAAAACACAGCAAATGGGAAACCAACAGCTTCCATTTCTAAATTAGATTTATAAATTCAGCCATATAAGAGCAAGATATGTAGCTGGCACCACATCAGGAAATGGTCCACATTAGTGGAATAAAAAAAAAACAAAAACAAAAAAACCCCAAAACATGTGATCAAGACATTTCTCCCCTGTATTAAATTATCACATGCATTTCACTCCCCATCTTTCACCTTCGTTTCCATGACCAAAGACTCATGGCTGAAGTATTGTAAAAGTAAACTGCCTCCCCAGAGGCAACTAGTATTCAGGCTTTTTATATGAAACAGGCTTGACTTAATGCAAAAATTGCATCTGTACTTAAACAAAAATAGAGAT